>NC_056744.1:363277167-363479667 GCF_019279795.1 Protopterus annectens | reverse complement strand
AACTTGGCTGTTGGTAATTTCCCCAGTAATTCTTGCATTATTGCTTACATATGTTCTGCATTTGCATTTGTATTGGTCAAACAGATACTGTCTGAGTTTGGACCTGAACTTGAGTCGTTAGTAAAGGTCAGTATGATAGTAAAGAAAGGGTTGCCATAGTTTCAGAACAAGTATGGGGAAACTAGAGTAAGAGCTATGTAGTCTAGTCAATGAGGTTTAGAGAGTAGGGCCTATAGTACCCTGATTTCTAAGTTTGTAGTCTAGTCAATGAGATTTAAACAGTAGGACCTATGCTACCCTGACTTCTGATGTTGCAGGTTGGGGTGCTGGTGATAACTTTTAGTGCAAAGGAAGACAGCATCTTGGTGGAGTAATCTGAATAGTTGGTATCCCACAAGTAAGCTGGATTTGGTTTGTACTGGGTCCCAGTTTACCTTGGATAAACTAAGGCAATGGTGTTCAAGGTGAAGGGAATTGTTGATGAAGTAGCATATTTCATTAAATAAGTCTGCAGTGTTGATGTGTTTCTGTTAGAATAGACAACAAACAATGGTAAGCTATAGTTAAGTTTTGTGAACAAGACAGCTTTCCCAGTGGTGACCCTAGCTGGAAATGAAAGGAACTGAAATATTTCTGAACCCAGAAAAGGAGGTAGTTCATTTTGGATCTAAGTTTTTGAATATGCTCCAGAACGTTGAGAGATTGGTTGTTCCAGATGTCCAGGTATATGAATGAAATAGTGGTGTTGATAAAATTGTTGTGCTGGTCATAAAACTTGCAGGATCGAGGAACTTTGGAAAGTTCTTCTTAGTACCAAACAGCACAGCCTTGTTTATGGGGAAGGAATTAATGAGAAGCTTTTTGAAGGTGAGCGACTGGTTTAGTTTCAGAAGGTTTAGATTATCTGTTGTGCTGGATTGGATCTGTAGATTACCATGTCATCAACATTTAAGAGAAGGTGTAAGTGGGTTAGGTCAAGGGGCAAGTTATTTTGTGACCGTTTTCATCTAAGTTATGTTTGCACATGTGTTTACGTGTGTGTGGGTGCATGCATGTGTCTGGGCACACATGAGCATGTCTGTATATTTATATATTTGTGCTGCTGTATTTGTGCAACATGTGTTTTTGTGTTTCTATGTCTATGTAAGTATGTTTGAGCAAATGTATGCCTGAGTGTTTGCATGTTTGAGTCTATGTCTGTGTATGATTGTATGCAAATATGTTTGCAAGTGTGTGTGAGCGCGTGCCCTGCATGATTACTGTGTGTGTGCATGTGGGCATGTGTGCGTCTGTGGGGGGTGTATCTGCATGAGTGCTTCTGTGTGTTTTGGAGGGTTTATGTGATATGGCTTGTGTGTTGACCTCCATACCAGCCATACTAGAACAGCGACAGCTTTGGCTCTTTATCCTGGGCTGCATTTTCTCCACATTGATGAATGTAAGTCATGAGCCGGATTAGATGTATGATTTACAAGCTCAAGATGTTTATTTCACTGAATATGGAACAAAAGTCTTTATTAAAAGGAATATTACAATATTAGAGTGAGGCAGAGACATGCTTTTCATAAATGTTCTTGCTACTGGGTCTGGCAAAGAAGTAGAGTTGGGAAAGAAGAAAGAAACAAAAACATGTTGAATTCTGAATGGACTAGCAACATAAAAGCACTTGTTAAAAGAGTATTTTGTCTGGAATGGACTCTGAACAAATGGTATATTCATTAGGCATTCTAAGAATAAGCTCGGTGAAAGTGAAACAGAGCACCTGAGTCCCTAAATCTTCTTTACATTTAATGTCTAATCCTAGAAAATGTCACTGTGCATTTGTCATATGCTTTCAAAAACGAAATGCGATTCCTTTCAGATGGTTTCAGTAATACCTTTTTCTTTTCTTTTTTCTCAAGAAGAGAAGGTGGACTTAAAATGTGGGTGTATCAAAATCCCTTCTTTTTTAATTTCTTTTAAAGGCGTATCTTACCCTGAAATGCTTTGGTATAATCTTTGCCTTCCCTGCTAATGGCAAACACGTATAAGTCGCTCACTGACTATGCATCCTGTAACTAGTCTATCTGTAGCAGGACTGTAAAGCAGGCACAATGGCTACAGAGATACGGGCTTATTACAAATGCTCCAGCTGTCTCACCACACAAAACTAAGTTTTTTTCTATGCTAACCTAATCTGGGTGAAACTTCCACATAGGTCTCAGATATCTGGATGGGAAAGATGAGAAGTGAGGGGACATACATTTTCTCTCCTTCCTTGAGCATAGGTTACAGGTTGAATCTGGAGTACTTTCTAGCATAGGCTGGCCTCCAGCATCATGTGCACAACATAGAATGGTGTCATCCCTCAACAGTTGACTGGTACTGCAATCAGTCACAGAATTTATGGCTCTGTAAAAAGCACATTTGCATTTAATCCCTGGATGATCAGAAGGCTGTGGGTTCAATACCCATAACAGATATTTGGATATGTCTTTCAGTATAGATAATGGAGTGCAGAACAGGGGTTGCTGCATTCCTGAGCTGCCATCCTTTGCTTGAGATACTGAGCAGGGAATCCACCTGTCTGAGAAGATGGTAGGCTAGATGAATGTCAAAGATCACGTCACTTACCAGAAAATAATCTCAGACCTGTTTTCTGTTAATAAAATTAAATCAAAGCTTTATTCAAGCATACTTTGTGATTTAGAAAGGACTACCATTAATGTGGCTGTTTTTTTTTTTCTCCTGGCACTATTTTTCCAGTTCATAGACAGCCCTACTGCAGTATTTTATGAGGTCTGTACAATCACAGAGGTGAGCTGTTTCCACACTTTACCACAATGGTAATGAGGTATTCTGAGGAGTGGCATATGATAATTAGTCATGTGCTCTGTCCTGGAAATGCCTTGCAGAAAGTCATTTACTCAGCCAAGCAATTCATTGAGCCAACCAAATACAAAAGATGCTGGCTGGAAAAGGAGTCTAAATGACAATTAAACTAGTGCATAGACAAACACTAGGGATTTCCTCAAACCACTAAGAAAACATTAAATGCCATAAATACAGAATTGTACCAGTGCAAATGAGAGAGATGTAATGACTAACACAGACAAAATTTTGAAGATCTCCCATAACGTGACACAGCTTTTAACTTTATTATACCTGCATGTTCCACGTATAACTATAGATTAGGACAACCCAACACCAGAGCCAAAGACTCAAAAGTCCAGAGTAACCTCCACAGATGATATTACTATAAACAGATATATGTCAGTTTCAGAATATATAAAAAAAAACTTTCTTTCCTCAAAGAAAAGTTCACTGACCTGGAAGGAACATCTGACAAAACATTGTTTTGTTCCGGCTATCCCAAGTATTCAAGGTTAGTAGGACTCTGGACTGTGTGCAAGAAATTTTCACCAGAAGTTACAGCACTTATGAAAAAGAAACAGCTTATTAGTCATAAAATACTGAAACCCTAGCAGATAGTAAACTATGAGTTATTATTACTATTAAACTTTTGTTTTACACTGTTGTCAGTTGTAATTTACTACCAGCTAGGGAAAATAAGTCTTTTCAATGAAAAGGGCATGCTGTTAATTTTTAGAGCTCTGACCCTAAAATATCTCTCCCATTAAAAAGTTTTTGCAAACAAAAAAGGCTCTGTTCTGTGTTACCCTACACTTTTGACCTTACATATCGCTACTGGGATTCTAGAATTTGTTTAACCCCTGAAAGTGCCTGAAGATTTATTTAATAAATATGCATAATTCAAGACATTAATCATGGAATAATATCTGCTAAGAGAAGTGCTACTCAACTCTTTCAAATATTCTCATCATTTTTATACGTGATGGAGCATTTTACTTCATACCACCAATACACACACACACACACACACACACACACACACACACACACGCACACTTATTTATACACATACACACACACATATACACAAACACACAGTCATGCATGTGCATACATTTAAATGCCACAGACCAATTTATTACAGAAACAAAAATATTTGCATAACCATGACATGAACTCTGTCAAAAGGTGATGCTTCCTTCTCTTTAAAGCATGTAGTCACTAGTGTCAGGAGCATCTTAAGACTTCTTTCACCATACTCCAGATCTTGTAGTAAAGGAAGAAAACTTCTACCTGTATTACATTATGTCTGCAAGAATCTTAACATCAGTGCAAGAGCTCCCCAGCATTTGCTAATGACAGGAAAAGGCAGTAACAGAAACACAGGTGAAAAGGTTCTTTGACACATTAATTGACTTACGGAGACTCTAAATATCCCACAAACATGCAGAATTCATGATTATAAATAGGACACTGTGAAATTGTTCCTTCAGTCTGAGCGCGGATAAATTGTAAAAGGGTACACAGAACCTCAGGAGTAAAGCTTTGCACACTCACACATGCACGCATATGTACACACACCCACAGGCGCGCGCATGCACACACACACACACACACACACACACACACACACACACACACACACACACACACACACACACACACACACACACACACACACACACACACACACACACACACACACACACACACACACACACACACACACACACACACACACACACACACACACACACACAAACACTTCCACACAAATAAAAAAGGGATTATCTTAATATTGTCTTGTTTGAATCTGAAAGCAATTCACATCCAGGAAGGGGTTTTCCTCCTGATCCACTCAAAATGTAACAGCCAGCTGCACATTGTTCTTTGGTTTCCAAAGGTGCATTTATTACTGCATTTTTGCATGATAATTTATGAGTGATGTATGCAAAGATACTGCATCACACACACATTTCTGTTTTTGGAGGAAATCTTGGGCTTTTTAAGGAACTGAATATTTGTCTTGGTAACATAGAAGCAAGCTAGAAATGTTGCAACATATTTTGTTTTTAATATTCACTGTATGGGAAAAAAAGAGATTCTATTCCTTATTGTCCCAAGATTGTTGTTTATGAATCTATTTATAAGTGTATACCTCTATCCAGGAACAGATGGGTCAAATACAAATGCTCACATGCTACTAGCCAATAACACACTCGCTCATTGGCACTTACTTGAAAATGCATGTGCTCTAAGTCAACTAGCCTGATATCCTGAAACTACTTAGCCTTCCCAACACCCAACCCTTAAAACTGTATACCCCACCAGAGCTCTAACTCTAACCCCAAAACTCCATTCCTCCTCCAAAACCATAAAGTCTACGATTGCTCCCTAAACCAATAACTCCAATCCTTCTCCCTAAACCTAAACTCCCAGATCACTCCTCAACCCTTAAAATTCCCCCTTACTCCCTAAACCTAAAACTCCCTTCTCACTCTTCAACCCTAAAACTCTCCTTCATACTCCTTAAATCTAAAACTCCTCCCACTCTCTAAACATACAACTTCTTTCCTATACCCTAAACCTAAAATTCCCCTCCTGTTCCTTAAATCTAAATCTCCCTTCTTGCTCACTACCCTAACCTGCACTCCGCCCCCTAACATTCCTTCCTTACGGCCATTGCACTTACCTTGCTTGAACTCGAATAATGTGTTTAAGTAAGAATCAGCAGGTGCTTGCCTGAACTCATATCCACGTTTCTGCATGAGCGGCAGCCTATGCGATCAACAAGATGTGGCAGCCTACAAGATCAACAAGATGTGGCAGCTTACGCGATCTACAAGATGCTCAAGTCCCTGGCTTTGACTCAGTGGTTTTTGAGTACTTGGGACTCAAGCACTTGTAGCAGAACTGGATAGAAATTTGTGACACTGTAACTGAAGCCTTTAAGATTTTTAAATCTGTCATCAGGTTTGCTTTTAATGCAGATTCTGATTTTATTAATCCACTGCCTGCAGCGAGGTTTTGTTGCAATTGTATATTTCTGTATTTTCTAATATGTTTGCTCTCAGAAACCAAAACAGTTTCAATAACAAACAGGCTCAGCTAGTAGAAGCCCTGCATTCCATCTCTATCCCCCTGTTTTTATTATTTAGGAAGTCTCTAATAGTTTTTTTGACTTATGCTCTAAATTAAAGCATCAGTATATTTTGTCATCAAAGATAATTTTAATTTAATTAATTTCATAGTTTTGAAGTTACCTGTGTTTAACTCTAACCACCAATATGCAACACAGAGTCTATAACATTCTCAGAAAACACCTCAGATCTTACCCAGAAATCAAGTTTGTCTTTAAAAGCTAACAACGAACTAATGAAGAATATGACTTTATTCCAACAGGAAACAATGGAGATAGATATAAACTTAAGTTTAATTTACTAATGAAAGAAGCAAGTTTCTAACACTATGTACAGTATCAAGTGTGTCCTGACATAGTGAAAGTAAGATTCTGTGTAATTTAAAGCCCAGGCACAACCAACACACTTATATACATACCTCTCAACCTCTTAGTGCAAGAAATGTATTTACCTTATTTATTTATTTTGCATTTGTTTGCCAGGAAAGTCCAACTGGTAGGGGTGGACTAATGGTTAAGGTGTTTGCCTTACAAACATAAGGTGCAGGGTTTGAGTCTCACAAGGGATAATTGGCTAGGCTTAAAATGGCTCACAAGGGCAGCTAGCTTAGTACTAATCTATAAGTCTATGAGTCTATGGGTGGAAACCCATTTTCAACAGAAGGTTAGGGAGAAAAGCTCCACATATAAACGACAACAGTGTATCAAAGACATGTAGGAGGTTACATATACATTTGTTAAAAGTATATGTAGGATACTGAGCTAAGCAAGACAGAGAAATATATAATACAAACTATTATTTCCTCTTTCCCATTAAATCAATAAGTGCAAATGTTAGCAAGGCAAAAAAGCATACATACAGGAATAATTTGATATACAGAATAATGCTGAGTTAAAAAATACTGATTTATTTAACATTTGTTTACCGGGAAAGTGCAACTTAGAATGAAGCCAATTTTCAATGGAGGCCCAGGGAGAAACATTCCAGACACATCTTTGCAGCGTGGGAGGAAACTGGAGCACCTGGAGGAAACCCACATGAAGGCAAGGAGGACATGCAGAGTCTGCAAAGAAGGCACCCAGCCCAAAATCAAACCAGCAAACCTTTTACTGTGAGGTGACAACACAACCGCTATGCTACTGCGCCATGCAATACATGTATGAATTTTGAGATTACCAGTCAAAAAAGCAAACATGTAGGTATAATTCCATATATGAAGTAATTTTAAGCTAAGAGACAAATGAAGGAATTCAGTGGTTGACAGAAGGAAAGAAATATTGATAAAGTATTGCAGGAAGATATTTAGGTTTTTGACTTGTAGAAAGTGAAAGGCAACAGAGAAAGAGATTTAGTGTTTAGATTCATAAAGAGTGAACGGTGACAGAGGTAGTTTAGTAAGACATAAAGTAAAGGTGGCATAGAGGCAGTCTTGTATGTCTAAAGTAGCAGTTAGTTGTTACAGTACAGTTTGAATAGAGTATTGAGGTATGTTATAGAGACTGTAGAAGAAATCTGGACAAAGCCTAACAAAATAGGGGAACAAAGGTCCAAAAATAGAGACAGATTTTAAATATTGCTCTTATAAACTTAGAAGGTGTGGAGTAGCAGGATTTATGTTAACATACATTTTCTGAAGGATTTGAATTCTTAAACTCAAATATATGTCATTATTTAGTGACTACCTAGTGATTTGCCAGAAAACCACATATTTTATAAAAAACAGACCAAAAATATGAGGCAAAATCTGTATAGTTAAAAGGTATGCTTATATATATTTATGCTACTGACTATAATCAAACAAAATGCAGTTGAATTAGGTAATTAATGTTTTTACATGTTGGAATTCTTTCTGTATACTTTGCATACTTTCTAGTAAGACTAGCTCTATCTTACTATAAGAACAGAAGAATAACCATGTATTCTGTAATTTGGCTAATATAGGAAAAGTGCATCTTAACAAGAGAGCTTGTGACCTAGAAGTAAAAGTATTGAAGATTAATCAATGTTACTAAGTACCTCAGACCTGACCTAGTTTGTATTAGTCCGGAATGGCAGTTTATTGTGTTTACATGCAAGGACCTCTATATCAAGGCAGTGGGGACATCATGGGAAATGTCCATCATAAGCATATCATAAGCTCTAAGAAATAATGTAGCTGTTAAAAAGTTCAGCAATACATTTAGTTTTACAGATTAAGTTACCACAAAAACTGTAAAAGGTCAACATTTGGCTGGCTATTGGTTTGGTAGCTGACATTTTTATAGGAAGATTTCCTATTACAGGCTTTGACAAGTTGGTCTTAATAACAAGACTTAACATGAGTAATTTTCTGGTTAAGTCTCTTTGCTGTAGTGAAAAAGATAAAATTTGTTGGATGGCACTTTTTACAGATATCAAACAGTCTAATTAACTGTACGCTGGAACAGTCTAAACTAAAAGAAATAATTTAATAGATAAATTTATAAGCTCTAAATGTTTCACTTGGCAATGTCATAGGATACAAGGAAACAATCCCCCTAGTTGATGAAATGCCCCAGGGGGATGCATGTAGCGTAACTCATGGTAATCCAACTCAGACTGAAAGTTCCGTAAAGGAAAATATGAGAGGAATTTTCCATCAGAAAACAGGTAATTCAAACTTAGTGGTGCGCCCTAAAAATAATGCATTGATTGAAGTTGCATCCAAGAGTACCAACACTAACAAAGATGGCCCCATGGGTTTTCAAGGATTCCCCCTTCCCATCAATATGAAGAAGGGGGTGAGAGGGAACCGTTCCAACAGTCGGGGACATCAGAAACGCAAATTATCGAGAGAAAGAGAGAGTCCAATCAAACTCTCAAAAGAATGTGGAATCAAACGAAAATGACTTAATATGGAACATTTCCAGTAGAATATTTGACCAGTTTGAAGTAAATGTTCTGAATAAGGGCCTAACGTTTATTCCTACAGCTACTAATAAACTCACTGATGTCATTATTGATATCAAAATGTTTGCTAGAAATGTGATGCTCAAATATTTGTTTAAAGGAAATGTAGAAGGTTATCATAATGATTTTAAAAAACGCAGTGAGTTTATACCAGTTAACCATCCTTTAGTAGAAGCATTTTCTAATTTAGTTGAAGAGGATATACATGAGTTATTTAACAAGAGGCAGTACCATTCCAAAAGAAAGAAGTCCAATTTGAGTTATTTAGAAAGACAGGCTCTTAATAGGCTACACTCTGATGTAGAGTTAGTCTTTAGACCAGCAGACAAGGGCGGTCCTTTAGTCATTATGGATAGGTCAGTTTATGTTACTAAAATGCAGAATTTGCTCAGTGACATTAAACATTATAGAGTCATTAATGAGGAAGATGTGAATAGGATAAAATGTACAATAAATAGAGTTATAGATGATTTATTGAAAGAACATTTCATCACCAAGGAATTGGCTCTATTTTTGAAAATAGAACATCTGTATATACCATCCATTCAAGGCATTCCTAAAGTACATAAGGATGCTTATGATCCCCCTATGAGACATATAGTCTTGGGGAATGGGTGTAGTACACAACCGTTTTCTTTATTCGTGGAAAAGCAATTGAGACCTGTAATAGACAAAAACCCAGTGATACTTAGGGACACCAAGCAGTTTTTAATGGACTTATATGAGTTCAGTAACGTGAATTCTATAGGAATGGATTTCATGTTTGTAACACTAGATATACAATCGTTGTTTACCACTATACCCAATTATATGGGAATTGAGTATGTTAAGGAATACCTAAATACACATAGTGATTATAATCTGTCTAAAATAGAATTAATATGCATGTTCTTAGAAATCATTCTTGAAAACAACATCTTTGAATTTGCAGGGAAGTTTTATATCCAATGTGATGGCGTAGCTATGGGTACTTCATGTGCCAATAGCTATGCCAACATGTTTCTAGCCCAATGGGAAGAGAAATACCTTTTCAAGGAAAATTGGTTTGAGACACATGCTTTGTTCTATCGTCGTTTTGTCGACGATATATTTATTCTTTGGCGAGGGGAAGAAAGAATTTTGAAGGAAAGTATCGATTTGATGAACCAATTAACTGAATGTTTGAAGTTTACTTTAAACTTCTCTAAACACAAATGTATATGTAGAAAGGATGATGCAAACATCAATAAATACTGGAGTCTATAGAAAGAATTGCTACAAAAATACTTTTCTTCATAGAACAAGCATGCATCCAAGGTATACTTTCCATAATGTCATCAAAGGTCAAGGTATGAGAATCTCAAGGCTTAATGCCACGCAGGTAGGATTTGAGAATGAGATTAGTATCTTTAAAAATAGATTAATTCAACGTGGCTATAAAACAAAAGAAATAGAAAATACCCTACAAGATCTCAATTTACTTAGATCAGGTAGAGCAGTGCCATTCTTTTCCCATGAAAGTAATACTATTAAAAATAGGCAGCACAGCAACCAAACTTTAAAGATTCCCATGTATTATACTACAGATAACCAAGAAGTTATGGACATTATACAGCAACATCAGCGTATGTTGACTTTGGATGAAGAACTTAGAACTATAGTAGGGGATAAACCTACCTACTTGTTTAAGAATAAACCCAATATAAAGAGAATATTATGTAATTTTAATAAATCGAATGTTGCTGAAGCATTTCATGGTACGAGATCCTGTGGAACATGTAATTACTGTCAGTACATTTTGATCACAGATTTATTTACACACCCGCAAACTGCGAAAACTTATCTTTTCAAGGTTAATGCAGATTGCAGTACTAAACACGTGATATATTTAGCACAGTGTCAGCTATGCTTGTCATTTTATATAGGAAAAACTGACAGATGTTTTCGAGAGAGAATAAGGGAACACATGTATGCCATCAGGGTAAAGTATGAACATAATGCTTTAGCAAAACACATTGAAAAATGTGGAATAGAACATAGCTTTAAGTTTATGGTTATTGATGTTAATGAACCCACTAATAAAGAGGGTAATATAAGGAATAAGATGGAAAACAAGGAGATGCATTGGATTATAAGATTGCATGCAGACAGAGGCAAAGGCCTCAATGAAAAAGTATCTATTAAAACAGTTCTTAGAAATAGGTGTATCAAATGAGTGGAATAAAGTTAGTCCAGTGCAGTTAGGAAGTATAGAGTTTACGTAGTATTATAGTTAAATAGGAATTATGGTAAGGTGGATATAAAGTTTTTGGTATATATATATATATATATATATATATATATATATATATATATATATATATATATATATATATATAAAACTTATGGCATATTAAATATTGTATGCCTGGAACATGTTAACAAGAAGATGTTCCAAGCACACATTTTTTCATCATTTTTTATTTTGTTTCTGTAAAATCTTAACTTAGTTCTTCAGGTTTAACTTGTTTTTAGTAGGACCATTATTTATTTAGATCAACCTAATAATCAATTCCAAGCATATAATTCATTTTCAAGCTATGATAAAATGAAAGTTCCGTGCACATATTTGGTTGAGATAGGGATTTCATAAGTAAATTGCATTGATTAAAACTTGTTAAATGTTTTTAGTGAAAATTTAAGTTGCGTTTAATATATAATAGTTTAATATATGTGCAATTCGTAGCTATGAAGATAGGAAATAGTTTTTACTGACATTATGTTATTTTATTTCATTACGGAAATGCACTTAACATTTATTAGTAGTTCATATCAGTAGTTTTTAGGCGCTATGATAAAATGCCCACAGCGTTTAGAGACGGAACATGATAGTAGCATTTTATAAGTTTAGTATGAATGTATAAAGATGGCTGTTTCTACTGTCAATATATATGAAAGTCAAAGCAGATTATCAAGTTTTTATAAATATTTTCCTCTTTTTATCTTATTTTAGAAATATATTGCACAAGAGAACAGTATGACTTTAAGCGTTAATTGATTAATTCGTTTAATACCACCTGACTAGTATATAAATTGTTGTTTGTTTTTAATCTTGTTTTAACGGTCTGAAGAAGAAGTTTGAAAGCGCTTACCGAATTAAACATCATATATTTCATTTCATTTTGCCTCATTTTAGTGGTTTTATATATTTGTATATTCGGGTTTTGCCTCCTCTTGCTTATTACCTTGGGACAGTTTGCGATTACACATTTTACAAAAGTAAACCTAGTAGATGGAGAGTATCTAATTGATGGCAGTATCTTCCAAGCAGTTTTGACTATTAATAGATACAAATGGTTGTTCCAGAACAACATGATATTAATATCTAAGCCATTCACATTGCAAAAGACAATGAACAAAATAGTCCAGGAGACACTTAATATGCAGTGCTACCTTGACGATATTCTTGCAACAGACAAGAGTAAAAGCCACCTAACTAATATATTGCAAATCTCTCCAAATGTGGAATTTCTCATAAAGGAAGATCCTTTCTGTGAGTATGAGATTGAAATAGAAGAACAATGTAGATCACCAGTGAAGAAGGAAGACACACCAAAGGCTCCTAAAGACACTTATAGCACAGAGCACATCACTAGTGAGGTTGTACTCTGGAACTGAGACACTTATAGCACAGAGCGCATCACTAGTGAGGTTGGATTCTGGAACTGAGATACTCATAGCACAGAGCGCATCACTAGTGAGGTTGTACTCTGGAACTGAGACACTTATAGCACAGAGCGCATCACTAGTGAGGTCGGACTCTGGAACTGTGCCGATTTACTATAGCTTTCTACCAAACTTATCGATGGTTACGTATCCACTGAATGAATGTACTGCTACAAAGTGAGGCCACCTAAAAATGGATAGAGAGCTACAAATGGATCTTCACAGCTACCAAGAAGATTGGAATACTTTGCTTCACCTTTTGACACCCGCACCATTTTATCACAGAAGTTCTCAGATCATACAGAAAAAAATTGTATTTTCTTTAAGATCACTCACAACATCTGAGACTATAATATATGAAAATTAAAGGGAAACTTTCAACCTGATCAGGGGAGTGAAACAGTTATATTAGCATTTGTAGGTAGCATTGTTGCCTCACAGTAAGACGCTGTCCGGTTCGATTCTCAGCTAGAGCGTCTTCTGCGTGGAGACATGCGTGAATGGGCATACCTTCATTGAAGTTTGTGCATCAGGGCTGGTAACTCAGCATGTAAAAATCAACTACTCATTAGTGGACCGGAGTTCCGCTGTGGCGACCCCTAACCAGGAAAAGCCGAAAGACACAACAACAACAACTGGAAATAGTGTACACTGTTAACAAGAAATCTACCCTATGTAGCAGTTTCTTGGCCATAGAAATTGTATTGTATTGTTGACACCAGCATTCATTACTGTTCTCAGGATCATATTTCCATGAATCAAATATAAAGGGATAAAGCAGGGCAGTAATGCTGATGGATTATCAGATTTACTGTATCAGAAAGCAGAAGAACTAACAGCAACCACTGATCCACTGTGGGTGTTCTAGGGCTTCATTCACTGAACAACTACTACTTATCACTGATAGAAACCGGAACTAAATCGTCACTGTCTGAGATGTGCAGTATTGCATTAAAAGGATGACCATAAAAAATATGATGATTCAATGCATACTACATTTGCAGTCAAAAAGGCTGATTGTCTGCATTTGAAGTGTCTCTGTTGTGCTGGACAGGTATGATAATTCCTTCCCACCAGAATGTCAGGCACTATCCATAAAGGGTACTTGAGGACTGTAAAAATTAAGTCTCTTCCTCGGGTATGGAATGATGCTTTAACAATCATAAGTGATTGAACGTTTTATGAATGACTATCAAAATGTGGCCGGCATATGGACTTTTATCCACGGGTAACATATGTAAGGTATTACAGACGGTTTTACTATCAAAATGTCGAACAGAAAAATAATTTCAATCTGACACACAAAATACAAAAAACGAAAGTCAAAATGTAGAACAAGTCACAATGTCAAATCAGCTGAACGAATTCAGCAGATTCAACATCGTTGCCGAAAACATTATGTGATGTCTGTATAGGAGCTCAGGTAAAGGAAACTCCTGTACCTAACATCACATTTCTGCAGGGAGGCAAGCCCCCCTGCACCCCCCCTATGGGGGCTGCACCACCCACACCTCCTGCAAACTATATATTCCAACTTCAAGATCGCACTACAGTGAGAAAAGGGATGAATTTCCCAAACCGCACTGTACCGCAATCTCTGTACAGTTTTTCAAGTTTATATTAGCGAATGCACTGTGCATTCGCGGATATAAACTTTCAAACACTGAGATGTTCAGCCAGATGGAAATTCAAACATCTGTGTTTTGAATTTTCCATCTGGGGGCATCTCAACTCGTGATTCTGATATTAAACCCTTACAGCCATTTCAGTGTCACATTTAGACATGTTGTGTTAAACTAATGTTCTATTGAGTAGAATGTTTCATTTTTAGGGGGAATCACCCAGAAGATATTATAACTGAGCCTTCATTGCATCCGAAGTAAAAATAATAAACATCTCCTCAGCCAACGTCATGTTTTATCAGTACAAACATGCCGTGTGTAAAACTATTTGTCCTGAAAGGGTACTGTAATCCACTCATATCCAACATTCATCTGCAATGAAACATCAAAGTGTAAAATGACTTTTTCGGGGCATTTTGTCTCAGTGACCAGTTATGAATTAGTGACAGTTTTATTAATGACTATCAAAGTCTGCCTGCTAGATGACCTTTTACATGTGGAAGCCAAATGTAGGCTTTACAAACACTTCACTATCACAGTCTTATACGTTATATTCTGCTTGGTTCCATTAAGAGGGTATTTCACTTCATTGCTGATCATGCAACAGATGAGTTGTTATTATAGCAAAAGTAAAAAATCGTATATATTTTTCACCAGAAATAGCAAGTTACTTATAGCTATAAATATGACATGACTAAAACTCCCTGAACTGAATGGGGCAATATCCTCTTCTTAAATTCAAAGCTGAACTGTACTGAAGTAGCTAAGGGTAGAATGCCATTCATAGATACAGATCATACTTGAGTATTCAAGAATACCTTTCTGAAAGTTCAAGGGCTCCAAAGGAGTATTAACATGGTACATCTTAGATATTTGCATGCTCGGTCATTGCATTGTGACATTCTAGAGTACTGCATTATAGTTAGTTTTCATTAAGGGTGAATGCACTTTTATTTTCACAGTGGGAATGCAAAATATGCCCAGAATATATATTTATTGAGTTGCCATTACAAAAAGCAAATAAAAATGGCATGCATTTGGCATGCATTTGGCCAAGCAAGGCAAACCTGTCACTAGAACATGCTATTACTGAAATTCTCTATAGGGAGGGCATATTGGAGTTATATTCATCACTGAGCTACATTAAAATCTGCAGGTGTAGAATGGAATTATTAGGTACAGTTTGACTCACATAATTAAGTTTGCAGATGACATAACAGTTGGGGGTCTCATCAGCAATGATGATGAAACAGCCTCCCGAGAGGAGGTTAACCAACCGATTGTGTGGTGCGACAACAATAACTATGCACTGAATGTGAACAAGACCAAGGAGATAACTGTTAACTTCAGAAGGAACCATGGATTGCACCTTCCCCTCACAATCCACAGAGAAGTCATGGAGAGGGTAAAAAGCACCAAGTTCTTAGGGGTACATATCACAAAGGACTTATCATGGCTCATAAACATAAATTCCATTGCCAAGCGGGCACAACACCATCTCCATTTTCTACAAAGAATGAGAAGCACAAACCTTCTACCTCCTGTTCTCAAAACCTTCTACAGGGGTACTATAGAAAGCATCCTGCCAAACAATCTTTTGGTATGGTATGGAAACTGCTTTGCTCCAGATTGGAAGTCTTTCCAAAGGGTGGTGAAAGCAGCCAAGAAAATTATTAGGACCACCCTTCCATTTATTCAGGACCTATACTTGCAACGATGTTTCAGAAGAGCCACTGAAATAGTCAGAGACTTCACTCACCCCGCCCATGGGCTGTTTTCCTTCCTATCATCCTGTCATCTGGCAAGCGCTATCGCAGTATGCAGTGCAAAACCACCAGATTCAGTAAGTGCTTCTTTCCACACACCATCAGACTATTCAGCTCTACTAACACCACACATGATGATGGCCATCAGGTGTAGAAGACATATATGTTGATTAGAACTCATATTTTTGTGCAGTAACTCAAATGTTAGTCTCAACTCATATTTGTGGTGCAGTAAACCAACCAATGCGAAACTAGCCTTCTTGTGCAATACTGATAACTGTTGGAATTCTGTGGAATGACATACCTTTTAGATTCATAAAATTTCTTTTGTTATGTCTGTAATGGTTTGCTGTGATGTAGTAATGTCTGTTGTAAGGTTCTTGCGATGTTTTGCACATTAAGTCTAGAGAAACAAAATTTTGTTCAGTTTGCAATGTGTGAAGTCTGAATGACAAAGTCTACTTCGACTTTGACTTTTTGACTTTGACATTCTGCACCTGTCAAAGGATACTTTCATAAAAACTTTATTAAAAACTCACATAGAGATTCAATAATGTGTTTAATATTTACTTATCAAAAGCATGTTTTTACAGGCATTTCAGTGTGATAGTCTGGCATGCTGAATTATAATTTGTTTCCATTAGGATATGCAACCAACTTCATTTCACAGTGGAAAGTCCAGTATATATCCATAATACATTTTGAAGGTAATATCTTTAACTCAGTAAAACTATATACTGGACATGACGTGCATGCTTACACTGAAGAGATGTCATATAGGTTTACCTTCATAATGTCAATCACATATGATCGACCAGCCACATCATCTGTTTCCACAAAACCAGAACCGCAAAAACTTTCAAATGTAAAATAAAATTCGAATTTCGACATTTCCGACCGCACCACACCTCCACACCCGTGCTACCATGGGTCAAAAAGGGGGTGAGAGTTTGCCGTTTGGAAATTTGGTGTTCAACGTTTTGAACAGTCGCACGTCTGTATTTGCAGAAGCGGGGTCAACCATAATATGATCGGCATTATGAAAGTAAACCATCATATACATGCAAAAATCATACATACTTCATCCTACAAAGGACATGTCTTGGTCACTACAAATATGCCCTGATCAAAACTTCCTGTAGTGAGGATGACAGTAAGGTATGGTCAAATTTCTTACTGTGCTGCTTTGAAAGGCTTAAGGGTAGAATGACAGCCTTAGGTTCAATTTATTCTTAACTATTTAAGGAATAATTGCACATATGTTTTGATTAGAAATTTCTGGAGGGAAATGATATACAGGTACCAAATTATGGATTGTACATGCATTTCAGTGTTACATTCTGGCATGCTCACTTAACTCAATTTTCATTAGTGCTGAAATATGATTACTTTCTGAGTGAGGACTACAGGACATATCTGCAATATATCTTTGCTAAGCTGTCGTTGTATCAGAAGTAAAAAAAAAAACTCATAAATATGTCAAGGCCAAGATTTTGTCTTTGCAGGCATATCATGACCAAAACTCTCTGTGCTTAGGACTGTAGTATCGCCCAGTTCAGAAGTGATTGTCACTAAAATATATAAGATTAAAATGTCAGTCATATACATTTTATAAATAAAAAATCCCTTCTAGAGACAAACTAAATTTTTGTTTACTATAGTGCTTTGGCATTCTGCCTTCTATGGACTGAATATAACACAATAAAACTGGAGTACATCCAAAGTCTTCTCCCTAAAATTTAACATTAATTTCTCCAAAACAGAAAATCTCAGTTAATGTACATCTTCTTGACAACAATTCCAAACATACATAGCCAAAGAATTTTTAAAATTTATTTCCTTCATACCTTTAAGATGTTCTTGTGCTTAAAATGAAGTTCTATTTAGTTGTACCAATGTAAGTTATTTCACAGAGGTACTGCACAGCAGGTATAACTGTAGGAGTATCGTAAGTGAAAGCTCCCAAACACCATACAGTTGATATTGTATACCATAAAAGAACATACAAAGCATTGTCCAAAATGTACATAATTTTATTTTAATTGTACTGTTTATCACACCGAGGAGCTTTTCTGCCCAGGCCTCCACTGAAAACGAGCTCTGCATGGCCCAGTGGACTTTCAAGGTTAACAAACTGCAAATAAATAAATAAAAGGTATAAGTACCCTGTTTTAAAGTAAGTACCCACAAACCAAACCACTTCATCCTTTCAAACTCTGTAAGTTATACCATCTCTCAAATAAAAAGCATTATGTAAAGATGGTTCTTCCTGCAAGTCATTCCAAAGCTTACATAAACATTATATCAAGAGAAGTGAAAATGTCATCAAGCTGTATAACAAAATAATATTTTTCTTACTCACAATGTTATTACAGTGAGTAGAAGAGAGGTATATACAGCATATTTGTTTAAGTATCCTCTTTGTTTGAATTATATTATTTCCAGTAAGCTTGTAAAACCACATCTGTGCTAGAACATCTAACCAAAAACATAAATAATTCTCTTAGCCTCTTTTAAAAAAAAAAAAAAACTTCTTTTTGTTACATAATTTTCTAACTCTCATTAATTTATTAATAGAAATGATAGGCTGCATATAGCAGGGTATTGGTGGCATGTTTCTTTGTATATAACCTAGTTTAAATTTTATTTTGCTTAATAAATATTTCAAAATCAATAGGATGTACTTCGTGTGCGCTTATTTAAAAAGTAAAACCAAGATTTATCTAATTACATTTAATGTAACTAAGGTACTCAAAAAAGAGATGAGAGTCTTCTCACATGCCAGCAGTAAGACATCAGTATATAGGTATTATGCTATGACCTGATCTTCAAAACAGTAAGGAGGCATCATAAATAAATAGCATTGAGAGTTACGTCAAGCAGCACAATAAGCTATGACGAGCTAGGAAAGTAAAGTTCAGAGACACACATGGCACAACCTTGCTATCAGAAAAAAGGTGGGATAGACGTCGTGTGCTAGTGGCTGCATAATGACATGCAAATAAGTGTTGACATGATAAAGAGAGCTATCACACATGCAAATGATGAGATCAACCACAGGAGTTAGTAGACATGAGTAATCCATGCATGGAGTCAAAGGTGATGCATGGAATGCCTATCCCAGGTGGCATGAAGGTTTATGTAGCATTCATTATTCTTGTTTTGGGACCTATCAATGTCTGACACATTTTGAGTTTTCCAGGCATCAGTCTCACAAATCCTGCACCGGTTCCTTGACATGATGCTATAGCATGTTGATGAGCACTTTTGGAATCCACAAACAGCAGTAGAGGGAACCACCACAGTGCTGATATTCTATAATATACTTAATTTCCCTGAGGTCCTGGTGGGTCATTCACTGCAGCCACATTTCTGTCAAGGCCCCACGTGTTCCATGATTGGTATATCAAGTGGAACGGCTTCCATTCCATTGACTGACATAAAGTGTGGTCTGCACAGAGTATCAAATACAATGTGTCTCTGTACCAACTAGGTAGATCCCATGACTGTCACATCTGGCACTTGTGTGACTTATATCAGAGCTTCATGTATGGTAACTTTCCAAGGGGTCATCTAATTGGTAGTACACATATTGTCACCTACAGAGTCTCCAATAGTGTCTCTGCATGAACATGGATGGCAGGCTACTCATAATGGTGTCCACTGTTGTGTGTTGCAGCTGAAGCTGGATATGCCTTGGAAGCATAGCTGATGACCCCCATCTGAAGCATGCCAGACCAGACCACAGGTAGATATAACACTGCTCTGTTATCTGCAGCATGCCAAACCAGACCACAAGTAGATATAACACTGCTCTGTAATCTGAAGCATGCCAGACCAGACCACAGGTAGCTATAACACTGCTCTGTTATCTGAAACATGCTAGACCAGACCACAGGTGGATATAACACTACTCTGTTATCTGAAGCATGCCAGACCAGGCCACAGGTAGATATAACACTGCTCTTTTATCTGAAGCATGCCAGACCAGACCACAGGTAGATATAACACTGCTCTGTTATCTGATGCATGCCAGACCAGACCACAGGTAGATAGAACACTGCTCTTTTGCAAGCTTGTAACCTTGCTGAACGTGTGTTTGAAGTGTTGAATGTTTACTTCCACTACTTGGATGCATCTAGTGATGCACCCCAGTATTCTCCAGAGACTCTAGATCTATCCCATGCTACATAACATGGTGCTACAAAAGCAGTTATTTCATGAGGACTCTGTAGCACTGCCTGACATACCTGAGACATCAGAGGAGGAAAAGAGGGTAAGCAGGCATCAGAGGAACTGGCTGTAGCAGTGCCCCATGTGAGGCAGAGGTGAACATAATACATCATGGTACTGGCAAAGAAGTGGCATCTGGTCCACTACTGTGGGTCATGACAAGTCAAACTCAGAATAAAACCAATGCATGTAATAAAATACCCAGGGTGTGCATTACAGTCCACTGACTGTCCAGAATGCTCACCACACATTACCATACCCACACAAGACAAAGTGGACAGAGCACAGTCATCATCATATGCACAGGTGTAGAGGAGTTCAGTGGCAGGGGACAGCAACACAGTCATAGGTGAAATGGCCATAGGTGACAGATGTGGATGATGGATGTAGTAGCCATTCACATGCCATCATGGATTACATCCTCCAGTAACTTGGTAGACCTTCCATAGGTGGAACACTGGCCAGGCGTACTGTGTAACTCCAAAGTGTTAGGACTGAAGGCATCCTGTCCAATTTGGAAGCATGCACAGAAATGTTGCTGTGACCCTAATCTGGCACTTTAGTTGAATGTTGGCATCCATGACCCAGGAATAAGCATGGGTCAGTGTTGCTCATTTCAGGGGGACAGGGGTGTGATGGCATTGATGATTTGGATTAGAGTCTGCCACACCTGGTCACAGAAGGTCTTACCTGCTTTACCCTTTTATAGAATACACATGCCATGTGTGTCTAGAGCTTGAGGTAAAACCTCTGTCTCAGTGCAGTGAATTTTTTCAGCAGTTATCACTCCTTTAGTTATGTCAGGATGTGCATACCTGTGGTTTTCATACATGGATCAGTATGTGTGCATGCATGACTGTCCATGCCAGCCAGCACTGACTCAGTATTATCTCAAAAAACTGATGATCATGTTATCGTCTATCTATTGTTTTGCATCTGTGGCTAGAGAAGGCATTTTAGCCATGCTTGCTATCCATCAGGTCTGTATTGACAGTGCAGACTGTCCCTGATGTATTAGAAATCCCCATATCCATGGTAGTATGTCATGCAGTCCATATTTATACTGAACACTGTTGTGACACCTACACAACAGGACAATGATTGGGCCTGAATCTGCTTCCTGTGCTCCATCAACTTACGCCCCAGTAGGAATGTAACCTATTCTGCCCTGTCCTCTGTGACCTGTCAGCATGAGCCCCCATCACACAGCATGTCATTTGCCTGTCATTGTCTGTGCACCATTACCCAAAACACTCTTTTTCTCTGTTTTTGTGATTATTGCTTCCATTGATCTGTGTATGGTCGTTATAGTCCATATGTCTAGCACCAGTAATCCTGGCTGCTGTCAGTTTGCCTAGATGGCAGAACATGAATGATGTGCATTATTGAATAGACACTGCAGAACCTGGCAATACTGCTGCCACTTTGCATTATGCTACTGACCATTTTCAATGCACTACTCTTAATATGCATTGTCCTACCCTGCTGCTCATTGATAGGGTCATGTGGTGTCCAGTATGTGCAGCCGTGCACATAAGGATATCATTTTCCTACTGGATTAAACTAAGAGAGTGGACATGTCCTCAATAGTTTCCTAGGTTCATAGGTGTTTACTAGGCTAACGACCACAATGGCCTTTTTAAGCCTAGCCATGCATCCCAAATCTCTGACAAGTTCTGATACCCTGGATAAGTGTAAGCATGGGCCAAGGAGATGAACCATTTACAGGTTACCTGTGTCCATCAGAGACATAGGTGCCAAACCAGGGATGAATTTCTGGTTTCCCATCCAATAGGCAAGGAATCTGGCAGGACCCCTGCATGGTGCAGAAGAAAGGGTAAGCACTTCTTTAACTCACTGCACACAGACTATAGGGAGCACCTGCTGAGGGATTAGTAGACACACCTATAGAGGAGTATAAGGGTCCCCTATAGAAAGTGGACACCTGTCTCGAGCCTTCCTAAGCCTTGACTAATGCCATTGACATCATATTTTCTGGCAGGTAGCACAGGTACAACTATAGTGACCTGACTTGCAGAGGCACCACCTAGACCTTCTCTGAGGAAGAGGTTAGGGAAAAGTTGCCACCATATCATCCTTCAGATGAGATGTTAGACTGAGGTCCCATCTGCTTGAGTTGGGGATAGCTCAGGTGGATGTAAAACATACCATGGCATCTATCTAAAAAGAATAGGGGTCATCTGTTATATACAATTGTTTACAAATATATACAATTATACAGCTCTACATGTTACATATTTACATAAACTTACATTAGGTTTGCATTTCTTCATCATTTTCAACTTTTTGTTTCAGATATATTTGGACCTTCACTACTTTTTCCTTAACCACCAGTTAATTTTTTTGTATTATATTTGATATAATCCAATTTCCATTAAGCATAATCTCATTCAATCTTTCATTCCAAAGTGTCCATACAATACAGAACACTTTCTTCTATAAAGTTTAACATATTTTGCTACCTTTCTCATAAACTCATATTCAATTATATCCATATTTAACTGTTTATAATCCTGTATTTCTTTAAAAATATTTTCCTCTATTATTTTTCCCATAATTTTTTACTCTTTTACATGTTAGAAAAAAACATGTTCTGCAGTTTTTAATTTACCACAAAAAGACGCATCCATTTACTTTTTTATAATGCATATTTCATTTTACCTGCAATCTATTAATTTGTAATCTCCATAAAAATCTTTGTCATTCCATATTCTTCATGCAGTATTTATTTCCTTGTTTTATAGCTTTTATTTATTTCTTCTGTTATATGGCTCCATAGGTTTACACAATAATTGTCCATTATTATGGTTTTTTGTATGACAGTTTCCTATTTTCCTCTACTTTTTCTATATTTTTATTTTTTCTTGATACAGTTTTATTTTTTCATTTCCCCATTCTCTCTCTCTCTCTCTCTCGCTCTTTCTCTCCCTCTTATTCAATTTTATTAGGTTCCATTTTCTACCTTATTTTATGTTAAATGGTCTTGTTGCCAAATTACTTTCTTTTCCGTTTCTCCATCTTAACATCCTCTGTAAATTCAGTGATGTTCCATATGCTATTGGTTCCATAAACCCAAACCCCCATTATCTTTATCCATGTATAATACTCCTCTTTTTATTTAATTCAATCTAGATCTCCAAATAAATATGAATATCAGTCCAATAAACTGTGTTTCCAAATCTTTTGGCACCATAGTTTTCCATCCATATAGAGTTGATCAAATGCAATTTTTTTCTATAAGATAATCTATATCTACTCCATATAATACTAATTTCTCTTAATTCTTATAAAATTTTCAACCATTATTCCCAACAACACTCAATGCACAAAATGTTATTCCTAATACCAATATTTCCTTTATTCCAAATTCAATTCCTTTCAACTTCTCTTTGGATCCAAATCTCTTACTTTTTTTCTCTATTTAATGGCATCCCTATTTCTTGTACACTATTATTTATACTTACGATTACTTCTTCTATCATTTTACTTTCCTTTTTTATAAGAATATCATCCACATAAGATATAATAAGTGGATATTTAATACCATTACTCTATATATTTTGCACTTTTCTTATTTTTTCGTTTGTTTTTATTTGCTAGCCAATTCATCACTCTTGCAATTAAAACATTACTTATAGGTTCATAGGTTGATAGGTAGGTACTAGGCTATCGGCTCAAGGGTCTATGTAAGCCTAGCCAACAAGGGTCCCTGGCTTACGCCACCCAAGAACGTTAATTTTCTGTGCCCCTGTCGAGCAGAACCACAGAAGTGATACCCGGGGTGTATTTCCTATTTCCCATCCACTCATCAAGATTTTTCTTGAAGAGTGCTAATGAGGAATTTTGCTTGACATAGATGGGTAGCTTGTTCCAGAGTATGGGAAGTCTCTAGGACAGGAATATATCCCTCTAGCATGTCCTGTTTATTGTGGTGACAAGGTTTAGGTCCCTAGATCATGTAGCTCAGAGTGATTGGGCTTTCCTTAGGTGTAGCATGTCCAACAGCTCTGAGTTTGACATAGCTTTATATGTTAGGCAGAGATCTCCTCAGAGTAGGCGATATACTCCAGAGTAAAGCTAGAGTTTTTTGAGATGGTCAGTGTAGGGCATCTGTTTGAGGCCAGTAATCTTCTTTGAGAGGTACTACTGTGGCCTTTCCAGCTGCTGCAGATATCTTGTGAGGTATATTCCAAAAGGGGCATTGTACTCTATAATGGGTCTAATGAGCTGGTACATGAGTAGTTTTCCCAGTTAATGGTGGGGTAGTGGAAATTGCCCTTTATTAGGGTGTTTGGTTGAACCCTAATATTTTCCAGTATATCAAGAAACGAGGAGTGGGAATCCTGGGACATGGTGGGGGATCTGTAGCAAGCTACAATTTGGATTGCAGTTTTACCCAGAGTTAGTTGGACTTGGATAACCTCGGATGCATTATGCTGCGCAACTAGCCTGGAGGTGTTGATATCCTTAATGAATATGGACACACCTCCATCTTTGGTGTTTTGGTCCAGGTTAGATGGCCAAAAAGTGTGGTATGAGTTATAGCCTGGTAATGCAGGGGTGCTCTCTACAGCCTTGAGCCAGGTCTCAGTCACTGCACAGATATCGATGTTCTCTATTTTATGGAATGCCTCGAGTGAGTGCATTTTGAGATTTAGACTTCTAGCATTGAGTAGCATTACCCTCAGTTTTTGCTTGCCTGTTCCTGTTACTGTGGTGAATTTGTCATTTGAACCTTGTCTAAAAAAGGCACTACAGGGGCGGCAAGACCCTTAGCCAGTATCCAGAATCCCAGGGGTGACAGGTGCAGGCCATTTCTGGCAAAGCACCGTGGTCTGTCAACCATGTCATCCCAGGCAGACAGATATTGGATCCCTTTAGAATGACATCAGAAGCTTATCCAATTGTTGAAGTCAGTCATTTTGTCCTTGTACTTTTATAATATTTAGTTTATGCATACAGGTAGTTTTAAAATGAATATATATATATATATATATAAGTTATTGTTTTTTATGATTCAAAAGTTTATAGGGACATTTAACATTTGTACTTAAGCACTGTAGCTTTAAATTAAGATGTGTTTATTTAGTTTTTAGTAATTAGTAATTTTGGCACCTAAAAGAAAGTATTTAAGTAATAAATTGATTCAACAAAAGTATTCTGATGAAGTCCACACTGTTGATGGATGAAAGCACTCAGTCGTTATTATGTCATTAAAGAAGAATTTTTTAAGTTGCTGTGTGCTTTTTCCTGGTGGAATCCATACCGTATAGCATTTATTTGGTGCAGTTTCTACTTCTTGGTTGATTAAATGCTATTTTATGTTATTTAATTGTTGAAGTCAATCATTTTGTCCTTGTACTGCGGTATCATTCTGGGTGATGGCAGGATGATACTCAGGGCTAGGGTCATACCTACCTGGGTTACAAGATCAGAGAGCTCTTCCATGTCTCTTTTCATGTAGTCCAGGGAGGTACTTCTCAGGTCATTCTCACCAACATGGACAATGACAGAGTCATATTTGTACCTGTTGTGGAGTGACCTGAGTGTGTGGATTATGTGGGGGATCCTGGCACCTGACAGGCAGCTGACAGCAACCTTCTCCTTGCCTAGCCTGGTGAGTGGGACATCAGTGTGCCTGATTATAGAGTCACCTATGACAAGTCTGTTGGGTATGCTGTTTTGTCTTATGGGCTGTGGTTTATTGGCAGACTGAGTCTGTGGGCTATGTGTCATTTGGGTTGTGTTTGGGGGTGGAGGTTGCTTGCGTATCTGCTTTGGAGGTCTCTGTTGCTTGCACTGATTATTATTGAGCACCTCTGAGAATGTTTTTGTGTTTTTATGTGTGGATTTTGGTGGTGTAAGTTTAGTGGGACTAAGTGATGAGTGTGGTGTGGTGCAAATGTTTACCTTCTCCTCTTGAGTGTCACATTTTCATCTTGGTTGGAGAGAGCTTTACCTCTAGTTTGGCTAGATAAGTGCATCTCTCACAGGTTGTGGTTTTGGGTGGTAGGAGGAGAGGGTTGTCTGTGTACATGAGGCAGTTACTACATTGCCCCAAGATGCCCAGATTCATCAGACAGACAGGAGAGAACACTGGGAGTTGACCCTTGGACATGCCTGAATAAAAAACTACTTTCCTCTAGACAAGTGAGGAAAGTGAGTATAAGAGCTGTTTTTCTCTAAGCAAGTGAGGAAAGTAAGTACAAAAACTGTTTTCCTGTAGGTAAAGAGGAAGGTTGAGTGCTGTAGTAATTTGTAGCTTATTTACTGCTAACAACAAGTTCTGAACAAGCGCTGAGCATGAATAAGCAAAATCAAGTGCTAAAACTAAGAATCTGTATCTGGATCTTGTTGTAGATAGGCTACCTAGTTCTTATCACTCCCACTGATAAGCTAGAAGGCTTCCCTCCAACACAGAAAGGCTTGGGGGGCTCAGAAGTTTACAAGCAATCCTGGATACAGCAAATTTGTATCTGGTCTAGACTAGTTACAGGAAAGGTGGGAAACAAGTGCAAATGTGGGATTTTAAACCAGAAAGTTGAAAGAGATGGAAAAACTGCCCAAACAGCCAATAAACTACAATTCCTGGGCCAGAAACCACTCTTGTGGTAGATAGGCTACCTAGTGCTTACTACTCCCTCTGATAAGCTAGAAGGCTTCCCTCCAACACAGAAAGGCTTTTGGGGCTCAGAAGCTTACAAACAGTCCTGGATACAGCAAATCTGTATCTGGACTAGACTAGTTACAGGAAAGTTGGGAAACAAGCACAAAGGCTGGCTTTTAAACTAGAAAGTTGAAAGAGATGGAAAAACTGCCAAACGGCCAGTAAACTACAATTTCTGGGCCAGAAACCACTCTTGTGGTAGACAGGCTACCTAGTGCTTACCGCAAGCAACTTTGTTTTAAAATCCAATTCATCTCTATCTTTTCACTAACCAACCACCTATCAAAAATTTACTTTACTGTTTCTATACACTGATCTAATTCCTTTCTGTATTTGATTACTAAAATTATATCATTCCATCATTATCCTTAACATATAATTATTTATTGTATCAGATGCTTATTTATATCTGCTACAAATAATTTTGCTTCATTACTTTCTTTCTAATATCCTCTATCATTTCTCTGACAATCATTAATACTTCCTGACATCCATTTCTTTTAACTCTAAAATACTATCGTCTAATACCTTCTGCATCTTGTATTATTTTCATAACTATCTTATCAGTATTATTTAATACAACTGGTCTTCAATTATTCATTTCATCTTTCTCTGCTCGCTTCCATGTAAATCTCATGCTACCACTACATATTTGTGTACACTAAATACCATCTTTTAACCACTCGTTAAATATACATATCAAGATTTATTTTTACCAAACTTCCATATTCATATATATATTCAATAAGTTATACCATCTAACCTTGCTACAGAATTAAGATTGACTTTCTTCATCACCATATCTAATTCCATTAAGGTAATCTGTTTATCCATGCCTTTATTTGTTTCTTTCCTAAGTTGTGTAACATTCTGTTTATTTTCATTTTTATCTCTCTTTTCCTTACCATCTCTTTAACATACTGTACAACTTCTATAATGCTTCTTTATTGGTTTCCACTTTCCCTTTCTTATTTATCATTTCCCTCATTATATCACTTTCTTTCTTACTTAAATAAGGAAATGCTTCTTCCTTTTTCCTTGCAGAAAATATTTTTATTTATGCAACAATCCCTTTATTTTTCTTGGTTTCTTTTATGTATCTCTTCCACTTTTCTGTAATATAGACTCTCATATTTGTCCAAACATTCTAATGCCTTATTCTGCATTTTCATATATTCTTATTTTTCTTTTTTGTCTTAATCCACATCCCCACTGTAAATCATTTATTTTATATTTCTCTTTAAATACCAGTCACCATTCTTTCCAATTATTAAAAAAATCTAATAGTAATATAATCTTTCCATAATTTGCACAGGTTACCTTTTCCTTTTTCATTCCACAGTTTCCCATGTATAATTTTAATTCCTTTTACAATTTTTATGTTTTTTATTTTCTTCAGTTTCCGTGCATGTTGCCATGCACATTTTCCCTCCTATATATATTTATATTTATATTCCCTAATACCACATTTCCATATTTGATAATCCCCTCATTAGTTTCATATCTGATCTTTTTTCTTTGTATCCCTTAAGTCACAATTAAAATCACATGTAACTATGATATCCATATTAACTATTATATAATCTATCTTTAAACAACCTTTTTCTCTCTTTATAAGATACATACGCACATACTGCTATAAGTCTATAAACTTTATTTTCCCATCTCAAATCTGCTACTAATAATCATCCTAATCTTACTAAACTAAACTCTAATATCAAAACTGATGTACAGTATAAATACTGCTACTCCTGAACAAGGTTCTTCTCCTAAATTCCAAATTATACCTCCTCTCCATAAGTTTTCAGTTTGCAATCTTTCTTCCTTTATTAAATCTCTAACATTTTCTAATATTATAATATCTACTTCACATTTATTACACAACTCTAGTACGTCTATTTTTCTTACTAAACTTTGTATTCCATTCACATTAACTGATAAAATTCTAATATTATTTGTTTCTCTTCTTCTTAATCTATTTGAAAATGATGTATTTTATCCATTTCCTTTCTTTTTCACTTTTAATCACATTCCTTTAAATTTTCTTTTTGTATTTTTCACTTTTTCCAGTAGATTTTTTTAACTACCTTCCAATCAATATCCCTCTCTTCACTAACTTCTGACTCAATTTCTAATTCACCTTCATTCTTTCTTTTTTTCTGAATCTTGTGTATCATTATTTAACTTTTTTATGTGTTTATCCTGTTCCTCTTGTGTTTGTTCCTTGCTTCTTTCATTACCATTTACACTTTCTTCTAAAAATATTTTTTCTTTTTATTATTTTAGGTTCATAGGTTCATAGGATGATACTAGGTATTGGCCAGGAGGCCCTTATAAGCCTTGCCAAGAATTTCGCCCATGTTCCCTCAAAGTCAGCACCTGTTTCCCCTGTCCAGCAGGGACACAGGTGGGATCCCAGGGGTGTATTTTTTGTTTCTCATGCAATCGTTCAGGGTCCTCTTAAAGAGGGCTAGTGAGGCACTCTCCTTGACATGGACTGGAAGTCTATTCCACAGATGGGGTAGTCTTTGGGACACAAATCTATCTCACAAACAAATTCTATTTATGTCACAGACCAGGTTGAGACCTTGCATGCAGGTTGCATGAGTGAAGTTTGACTTACGGATATACGGCAACTCCATCAAGGCTGGGCCTGAGATGGCCTTTTGTACAATCTGCCTATAAATGACCTGTCTGTTTACATTTATAGCATTCCACTTCACAATTATTTTTTGTATCATGTTCAGATCCCTCACATATGAAACATTTCTTTTTATCACAATTACTCACAAAATATCCTTCTTTTCCACAGGAAAAAAACATGATTTCAGTTGCTCTGAATATTTTATAACAGATCTATTTCCTTCATCAGTAATCATATTTTGATATATGTATAATTCTATCATTTTCTGTTTTCAGTATAACATTACAATCCCACCCCCAGTCTACAATCCTCTGTTATCCAATACTTTTAAAATACTTTTAATCTCTTGACAAAAATTTCTTTAATAAAAATTTTTTTACACTTTTGTATGTGCACTTTCTTTTGTGTTTCACAATCGGATCATAGGATCATAGGTAGTTACTAGCCTACTGGCCCTGAGGCCCTTATAAGCCTAGACAAAAATTTAGCCCATGTTCCAACAAGTCACCACCCTATGCCACTGTCCAGCAGGGACACAGGTGGAATCCCATGGGTGTATTTTCTGTTCCCCTTCCAGTTATCCAGATTGCGCTTAAAAAGGTTTAACTCATTCCCTGCAGTACAACTCTTTTGAGTGTGTACCTTTAACTCCTAGTGGGTGTGACTTGAGCCTTTAAAAAATGAAGTTATCACCTTACAGTTCTGACAAATACTCATTGACAGAGGTCAAATATCAATGCAATTGTTTTTGCATCATGTATGCTTCAAGATAAAATATTCTGATACCTTGTATGTAGCATGGTTTTGGAATTATTGATGCAAGATGAAGAAATATTTGATGCCTAGAGGACCAGTAGAAGGTAATTGCAGAAATGCCTGGAGGCACACTCGGTTGTAATGAGTAGTCTGCTTTACGTGGAGAGGAACTCTATTCCACAGAAGGGGGAGTCTCTGGGACACAAATCTGTCCTGCCAAAATTTATGTCACAGACCAGGTCAAGGTCGCGTGTGTGGGTTACTCGAGTGGAGCTTGACTTCCGGATATGCAGCAGTCCCATCAGGGAGGGGTCTGAGATTGTTTTGTATGCCATACAGAGGTCACCTCTGAGGAGTCTGTAGGAGACTGAGTAGAGGGATAGGGCTTTTAGCCTATCTGTGTAGGGTAGATGTCTGAGGGCCTGGATTCTCTGGGTAAGGAAACTCTGTGGACTCTCCAGCTGCTGCATGTGCTTTGTGAGGTACATGCTGAAAGGGGGCATTGTACTCAATAATGGGTCTTATAAGGGAAGAATACAGGGATGTTATGACCACCATGTCCCTGGATGAGATACCCGTACTAATGAGGTGGGCCATGTAGAAAGCTTTCTGTACAACAGAGGCAATATGGTGGTCAAAAGTCAGACTGCTATCAGCCTGGGTGCCCAAGTCCCTCACGATTGATTGTGTATTTAGTACCTTATTAGCAACATGATAATTTGTGGAGACATCACTCTCCTTAAAAAGGATGATGATGCATTTTTTGGCATTCAGTATAAGTCCATGTTTCTGACTTCAGTCATTTATTTGGGTGAGACTCTCTTGGAGGATGTCCACATCACTAATGGAATTGATGACAACACCCAGCTTGCAGTCATTTGCAAACATGGTCAGCCATAGCCCACTAGATTTGACTTGCATCTCTGAGAAGTATATCCCAAACAGCAGAGGCCCCAAGATCAATCCCTGAGGTACAGCACTTGTTACAGGTCTACTACTTGAGGTGGCTTCCCCTATTTTGACTAGGTGGGTTCTATCAGTGAGCCAGATTGCTACTCAACTGGTAATGTATGGATTGATGCCTAGTTTATAGAGTTTATTTATTATATAATAAAGACCACTCAAACCAACTAATAATAAAAATGAATAAACCAAATGGTGCAGAATTGACAGAAACACACTGCAGGAAAATTTCAATTCATTTAATAAACCACAAATACAGTGCAAAACGACCACGTTTGTGTGCACAGGTTCAAACCCCTAATTAGTTTAATAATTCAATTCAATTCCTAATTATTTTTGGTTATTTAAAGTGCCACCATCATATTTCCTAAAAACAACATGCTTCCACCTTTACACATAAAGTTAATATATTTTATATATCGTAAACATTCTTAACAAAAATTAACTAACATTTTTAAACAACCTTGATAACATTTTAAACATTTTAAACATTATTAAATAATTTACTAACAATGTACTAACAATTTAATAACAATTAATAAGCTTATTAATTCACTAGATTTACCTCAAGATTTAGACCCCTAGGAAATAAAGTCCCATAATTCAAAATGAATTTACTTTCCAATAAATTCATTTTTTAAAAAATATCCTCCCCTCTAGATAAAACAGGCTGTGCTAAAATACTAAAGAAAAACAAAGATACACTGTCCCCATGTTTGCTAACAAAATGCTCAGCTACTCTCGTGTTCCTATTATAAATGTCCCTTAAATGTTCCATAATTCTAACCTTCACAGCTCTTTTAGTTTGACCAACATACCACTTTATACTTTGACATCCACATCCCACAATGTAAACCACACCACATGAGTTACAACAAAACATACCTCAACAACAAACCTTTTACCATTAATGTGATTGCCAGAAATATTTCTAATACAACTACATACTTTACAATGCCCACAAGCAAAAACACCAACAGACTTCTGGGGAAAGTTAGTTAAAGCCATATTTAATAATTCTTTTAAGTTAGCATAACATCCATAAGAAAATTTAACAAATTTGGGAAATAAATATCCTACAGATTCATCTTCACAAATAATATACCATAGATCCAAAATGACTTTTCTCATTAACTCTAAAAACCCAGAATACTTAGAAATGAAAAATAATTCCTTACCGCCAAAAGAATCAGTCTCAGAAAAACTATTTGCAAAAAAATTATTTTTCATCTCACCTGCCCTTGGCCTTCTTCCCAATGCCACATCAAAAGCCTGGCACAAAAGTTTCTCCTTATAACCCCTTTCCAAAAGTCTTTCCCTTACTTCCATCAAAAACTTCACCTTATACTTTTACTCGGGTCTATAGTACAACGACGAACTTGTAGAAGTTCAAACTTTGTAATATCGAACTGTACAGTCCGAAACCCAATAATAACAAACTCATGGAACAGTGATTTTTTTTCTCAGGGAAAAAAAATCGCTGTTCCGTGACAAAAAAACAATTAAGCTTTAAACTTAAACTAAAGTAGAAGGGCTTCGCCCCAACACCCCCCAACATGGGGGGCTGTGGCCCCACACCCCCCTACTTAGATATACCACCTCCAAGATCGCACCACAGTGGAGGAAATAGCAAAGCCCTGAAAAAGGCCCACTGATTTTTTTACCTGAGAAAATAATCGGTGTGCTGTGGCTTTGCTATTTTCATATTTCAGATGTTTGGGTTTGATATTGCAATGTTTGAACTTCTCCAAGTTTGAAGGTGTAATATGGACCCCTTTTACTCAGAGGTATTTCGAATAAACCATTTAAATTCATCCAAAGGTAATGATTTTAATAAGTGGAGAGGACGCATACTGTCTGCATGCAAAACGTTATTTACTGAAGTATGTTTCCTAAAAGGTTTATACAGAATTTTCTTATTTATATCCACATAAAGTTCCACATTAAGAAACTGTATACAAGATTCACCTTTCACCATAGACATTTTTAAACCATGGCCATTCATATTCAGCCCATTAAAAAATGAATCAAAATCACTACCATTGCCCTTACACAAGAAAATGAGGTCATCTATAAACCATTTAAATAATACAACATTACTTTTAAAAAATTTCAGAACAATAGATGAACCTTCTTTCAAAGTACCTCATATACAAGATAGCATAAGTGGGGGCATATGAAGCCCCCATAGCCGTTCCCTTCCATTACAAAAAGAGCTGTGAAGGTTAGAATTATGGAACATTTAAGGGACATTCATAATGGGAACATGAGAAGTCCTGTAACTGAGCGTTTTGTTAGCAAACATGGGGGCAGTGTATCTTTGTTTTTCTTTAGTATTTTAGCACAGCCTGTTTTATCTAAAGGGGGTGATACTGTTAAAAAGTTGAATGAATTGGAAAGTAAATTCATTTTGAATTATGGGAGTTTATTTCCTAGGGGTCTAAATCTTGACGTAAATCTATTGAATTAATAAGCTTATTAAATTGTTATTAAATTGTTAGTAAATTATTTAATAATGTTTAACATGTTTAAAATGTTATTAAGGTTGTTTAAAAATGTTAGTTACTTTTTGTTAAGAATGTTTAAGATATATAAAATATATTAACTTTATGTGTAAAGGTTGAAGCATGTTGTTTTTAGGAAATATGATGGTGGCACTTTAAATAACCAAAATTAATTAGGAATTGAATTGAATTGTTAAACTAATTAGAGGTTTGAACCTGTGTATAAAAAGTGGTTGTTTTGCACTGTATTTGTGGTTTATTAAATGAATTGAAATCTTCCTGCATTGTGTTTCTATCATTTCTGCACCATTTGGTTTATTAGTTTTCATTATTAGTTGGTTCAAGTGGACTTTATTATGTCATTGGATGGTGCAGATGCAGTTCCAGGGGTATTTCAAACCCCAACAAATGTTAATAACCTTCTATTCACTGAATTTATCAAAGAACGAGAGGTGAAGCTGGCAGACCAGGATCTATGGTCAGCTACTGGTGAGATGGATTATAACTTTCAATGTATCCAACTGGAGAGACATATGGTTAAACAACTTGACTTTTACTTTGATACAAAATTGTTGGAGAAGTACATGAGCATGAAGGTGACACCTAGAGGTCTGAGAATTGATAAACTGCCAGCCTGGGATTTTGCGGAGGACAAACATGACTTGCTGCAGGAGTGGAGGCAAGTGTCAATAGAATGAATCTTAGGGTGGATTTGCATGTTAGTTAAAAAGAACAACAGAAGCAGCGAGAAGCTGCAGCAACACATTGTTGAATTGCAGCAAAAATTGAGTGCTAATGTATCTGGGGAGGTCTTCCTTAATAAAATGGTTGAAATTAAATTGAAAATGGAAGAATATGAGTTGGAGGTGATTGATAGGAAGAAAAAGAAACTTCTCTGTGACATTAAGGACTTTCGTAGTGGCTCAGTTTTTGGTTGGCAATTCAATTCATGTAAAACACGAAACAGAGCAAGTAAGAAGTATGATCGTCAGTCTGCAGCATCCCATGATTCTTCAGCATCTTGCCTTGATATCACCTCCAAGAAAAGCATCTCTTTTGAGACTATTGGGGGTGAGATATTATCAGATTCTTCTCACCAGCAAGAAGGCGAAGTACATAATACTACTACTCGGGAACAGCAGCAGGGCAAGGCCAAGAAAAGCCATTAAAAGGGGAAGAAGGATCGTTAAGATTGCTTGCTATACCTGAGGATGCGAATGTGATGCTGTCTTGGTTGTTGTTGCTAACCTGGGCTCTGGACTGGACTTTTATTGTTCCCATGTACTTAATGTAAGTGCAAATGTTGTTTCATTTGAAAATTCTAACATTTTAAAAGTGGTTAACTTGTCAGATATGCAGCTGAATGATTCAGCAATACAACTGTTAGCAAAAGGCACTAGGTTTGTACCTGTTAAAGTGCCAGTGTTGGCAGGTGTGCTTTTGGAAGTGAAGAAATTTTGTAGAAAATTACATTTAACTGTTTATTATGACAAGAAAAAGAATGTTATTGATGTAAATGAAACGAGTGGGTTATTTGAGGATGACCCTGTCTTGAATGTATCTATTTATGATGACTTTCACTTGAAGAAATGTTTGACACTGATGTTTGTGTAGAGGGTTTTACCACTGGTTATGGGAAGCTGTCGGTGCCTCATTTAACTGTTGCTAGTAAGTTTATGCCACCTAAACTTTCCCCCCACTGTGATTTTATTTGAACAAATGTTATTAAAAAGAATCAAACATGATTTTCGAATGTTCATGAAAAACAAGAAGCGTTGTAACATCACGAAAAGTGAGTGGGAAATTTTAAATGTATTAAGAGGAAAGTTGATTGATTATCTGTTTAAACAGGCAGATAATGGGGGACAACTGGGCCCTATTGACTAAACAAAAGTACAACAAAATGGAGCATGATTTGTTGGCAGTTAAAGAGGATTATGTAAAACTGAATTATAATCCAGCAGATGAATATAATGCACAATTGTTGGAAATTTTGGAAAGGGGTGAAAGGTTGGGCTTCCTTACCAGAGAGAATGTTAAGAAATTGTTTGTTGAAAAACCATACAACCCAATTTTTTATGTGTTGCCAAAGATACATAAGGACATAGTGAACCCACCAGGGAGACCTATTACTTCTGGGGTGGGTTCATACTTGCAGAATGCAGGTATTCTTTTGGATTCCTTGTTGAAAAAGTATTTAAGTAAAGTACCTGCACATGCTAGTAATACCACAAAATTGGGTAAGGAGGTTAGATAAGTGGAATGGCAAGATGATTTCTATTGGGAGGTAGTGGATGTTAACTCACTGTATACCAATATTCAGCTTAAATGGGGTTTGAAATCCATTTGGGATGTCATGGGTGATGGACCCAGAACTGTTTTTGTGATAAGATTGCTTGAATTTTGCCTAACACATAATTATTTTAAGTGTGAAAATGAAGTGTTTTTGCAATGGAAGGGAACGGCTATGGGGGCTTTATATGCCCCCACCTATGCTATCTTGTATATGGGGTACTTTGAAAGAAGGTTCATCTATTTGTTCTGAATTTTTTTAAAAGTAATGTTGTATTATTTAAACAGTTTATAGATTACCTCATTTTCTTATGTAAGGGTAATGGTAGTGAGTTTGACTCATTTTTTAATGAGTTGAATATGAATGGTCATGGTTTAAATTTTTCTGTGGTGAAATGTGAATCTTGTATACAGTTTCTTGAAGTGGAACTTTATGTAGATTTAAATAAGAAAATTCTGTATAAACCCTTTAGGAAACATACTTCAGTAAATAACTTTTTGCATGCAAACAGTACGTATCCTCCCCACTTGTTAAAATCATTACCTTTACGTGAATTTAAACGGGTTATTCGAAATACCTCTGAGGAAAAGTATAAGGTGAAGTTTTTGATGGAAGCAAGGGAAAGACTTTTGGAAAGGGGTTATAAGGGGGAACTTTTGTGTCAGGCTTTTGATGTGGCATTGGGGAGAAGGCCAAGGGATACAGGTGAGATGAAAAATAATTTTGTTGCAAATAGTTTTTCTGAGCCTGATTCTTTTGGCGGTAAGGAATTATTTTTCATTTCTAAGTATTCTGGGTTTTCAGAGTTAATGAGAAAAGCCATTTTGGATCTATGGTATATTATTTGTGAAGATGAATATGTAGGAAATTTATTTCCCAAATTTGTTAAATTTTCTTATGGGCGTTATGCTAACTTAAAAGAATTATTACATATGGCTTTAACTAACGTTCCCCAGAAGTCTGTTGGTGTTTTTGCTTGTGGGCGTTGTAAAGTATGTAGTTGTATTAGAAATATTTCTGGCAATCACATTAATGGTAAAAGGTTTGTTTGTAGAGGTAGGTTTAGCTGTAACTCGTGGTGTGGTTTATATTGTGGGATGTGGATGTCAAAGTATAAAGCGGTATGTTGGTCAAACTAAAAGAGCTGTGAAGGTTAGAATTATGGAACATTTAAGGGACATTCATAATGGGAACATGAGAGTAGCTGAGCATTTTGTTAGCAAACATGGGGACAGTGTATCTTCGTTTTTCTTTAGTATTTTAGCACAGCCTGTTTTATCTAGATGGGAGGATATTGTTAAAAAGTTGAATGAATTGGAAATTAAATTCATTTTGAATTATGGGACTTTATTTCCTAGGTGTCTAAATCTTGAGGTAAATCTAGTGAATTAATAAGCTTATTAAATTGTTATTAAATTGTTACTAAATTGTTAGTAAATTATTTAATAATGTTTAAAATGTTATTAAGGTTGTTTAAAAATGTTAGCTAATTTTTGTTAAGAATGTTTAAGATTTATAAAATATATTAACTTTATGTGTAAAGGTGGAAGCATGTTGTCATTAGGAAATATGATGGTGGCACTTTAAATAACCAAAATTAATTAGGAATTGAATTGAATTAAATTATTAAACTAATTAGGGGGTTGAACCTGTGTATAAAAGTGGTTGTTTTGCACTATATTTGTGGTTTATTAAATGAATTGAAACCTTCCTGCAGTGTGTTTCTGTCATTTTTGCATCATTTGGTTTATTAGTTTATCTATTATACCTGAGTGTGATATGGTATCAAAGGCTTTGGCCAGGTCAAGGTCGGCAGTGTGCACCATCCTCCCCTCATCTATGGCCTTGGTGACTGTCTCAAAAAAGTTGATCAAATTTAGCAGACATGACCTCCCCTCGACAAAATCAAACTGTGTGGGATCAAGTGTTTGAAGGTTGCCAATGTCCTTGTTAATGAGGTCCATGATAATCTGCTCCATGGCCTTGCAGATCAGGCTAGTTAGGCTGATGGGTATATAATTCCCTGGATCAGTGGACACTCCACCTTTGTGCAAAGGGATGGCAGTAGCTGTCCTCCACTCGGCTGGAATAAAGCTAGTACTCAGGCTTTGGTTGAATAGAGTGCCTAATGGTGCTTCAAGTTCATGCCTGAGTTCATATAGGGTACAGCCTCGGATGTTATCGGGTCCTATGGATGCGGTATTTTTTGTCTTTGAGACAGCTGTGATGACTTGCTCCCTAGAGATAAGGGGAATGGGGCAGGTACTGAGGATGTCCTGTTTTACTGATGGGGGAGAGAAGAGGAGTGAAGTTTTCACTGAACCAGTCTTCCAGCAGGTTGACTATATCTACAGCATTTGTGTATGTGGTGTCCTTGACCACCAGTTTGGATCAGATCTGGGTGCTTCCCCAGAGATTGCGGACATATGTGAAGAAGGCTTATGATTGTCTTTAATAGATGTGGCCAGTTTGGACTCAAAGTTTGCTTTGGAGGATTTCACTAGTGCTCTTATTTGCTTGTTCAGGGTAAGGAGAGATTGCTTCCAATTAGACACCTGCTCCTTCTTGGTCCTGGACAGCAATTTTTTCCTTTTATTATAGAGTTTATTTATTGTAGATGTCCACCAGACAGGTTTATTCTTCCTTGAGGAGGAGGATTTCATCCTGTCAGGTATTCCTGATTCCATGCAGCTATATAAATATAGTACTTTGGTGTAGGTTTGGGCATATGTGCCAGTTCCTATGGAGGGGGGGGGGGCTGTGAAGCTTTTTATACCTTCCCTCAGGAGGTTGTAATCAGATTTGGAGAAGTTCTTTAGTTTGACCCTAACTGGGGGAGGGGGTCGGGGCAGATGGTGACTTCAAAAGTGACTGCTTTGTGGTTGCATCTTACCAGGGATGATGACAGTGTAGGGATGCTTCAGTTGTTGCTCATGTTGGTTAATACCAAGTCCAAGATATTTTCACCTTTTGTGGGGGTGTCAACCAACTGATCCAAGGCGATTGCATTGATAAAATCAAGGAATCTCTGCACATTTGTGTTTTGGCATGAGTATTTCTTCCAGTCTATGGTTGGACAGTTAAACTCAGCCAGGATCAGTGTAAAGGGTTGGATCACAATAGATTTGAAGAGGTCCAGATAGGTAGAGTGAGAATCTTGAGTCAGAGTTGGAAGCCTGTAGCTAACTATGATTTGAATAGGGGTCTTGTCAATTGTTAAATGCACCTGAAGTGCTCCCTGTGCATCATACTGTTTGACCAGCCTGGAGGTGTGTATGTCTTTTATATATATTGCAACTCCACCTGCTTCTGTTCCTGATGTGTTCCCTGTGCATCATACTGTCTGACCATTCTGGAGGTGTGTATGTCTTTTATATATATTGTAACTTCACCTCCTTCTGTTTCTGGAGTGTTCCCTGTGCATCATACTGTTTGATCAGTCTAGAGTTGTAATGTCTTTTATATATATTGTAACTCCACCTCCTTCTGTTCCTGGAGTGTTCCCTGTGCATCATACTGTCTGACCATTCTGGAGGTGTGTATGTCTTTTATATATATTGCAACTCCACCTCCTTCTGTTTCTGGAGTGTTCCCTGTGCATCATACTGTTTGATCAGTCTAGAGGTGTAATGTCTTTTATATATATTATAACTCCACCTCGTTCTGTTCCTGGAGTGCTCCCTGTGCTTCATGCTGTTTGATCAGTCTAGAGGTGTAATGTCTTTTATATATATTGTAACTCCACCTCCTTCTGTTCCTGGAGTGTTCCCTGTGCATCATACTGTTTGACCAGCCTAGAGGTGTGTATGTCTTTTATATATATTGTAACTCCACCTCCTTCTGTTCCTGGAGTATTCCCTGTGCATCATAAAGTTTGATCAGTCTAGAGGTGTAATGTCTTTTATATATATTGTAACTCCACCTCCTTCTGTTCCTGGAATGTTCCCTGTGCATCATACTGTTTGATCAGTCTACAGGTGTGTATGTCTTTTATATATATTGTAACTCCACCTCCTTCTGTTCCTGGAGTGTTCCCTGTGCATCATACTGTTTGATCAGTCTGGAGGTGTAATGTCTTATATATATTGCAACTCCACCTCCTTTTGTTTTGCTGCTCATGGTTTGGGGTGTGAAAGAATGATAGGATGAGTAACCTGGTGTGGCTGGGGTGTTCTCCGTATCTTTGAACCAGGTTTCTGTGACTGCACAAATGTCAGCTTCTTCCAGGGTTATGAATGCTTGCAATGAGTGCAGTTTCATGTTTAGACTCCTAGCATTTAGCAGCATGACGTTTAATTTATGTTTTGATGAAATTTTCATGTTGGTAGTTTTGACCTTATGGCATTGCCTAAAAAGGCACTATGGGGGAGGCAAGAGCCTTTGCCAGGAACCTGAAGCTGAAGGGAGACAGATGCAGTCCATCTCTGGCAAAGCATCGTGGTTTGTCAGTTCTATCATCCCAGGCTGTCAGGTACTGGATCCCATTGGAATGACACCAGAAACTAAGCCAATTGTTAAAGTCAATAATTTTCTGTTTGTATTGAGGCATCATTGTGGGTGATGGTAGAATACTGCTTAAGGCTACGAACATATGTGCCTGGGACACATACTCAGCAAGCTCGATCATGTCTCTCTTCATATAGTCCAGGGAGGTAGGTCTCAAGTCATTTACTCCAACATGGACTATGACAGAGTCATAACGGTACCTGTTGAGAGACTTGAGTGTATTGGTAATATGGTGGATTCTGACACCCGACAAACAACTAACTGTGACTTTCTCCTTATCCAGCCTGGTGAGGGGCACATCTGTGTGTCACACAATGGAGTCTCCTATGACTAAAATGTTGGATTTATGTTTAGGCCTTAGTGGCTGTGAGACACAGGTGTGTGGACTATGTGTGGTGTGTGGTGTGGTGGGCTGTGGTGTCCAAGTGCATTTATGCCTCCGAGGTCTCTTTTGTTTGGGTATCCTTTTGTTGAGGACCTCCACATATGTGGGGGTTCAGTGTGTAGGTGTGGGTGGTGTTTGAGGTGTGGTGTTCATGTTGCCAGCCTTCTCAGTGCCAAATATACTGGTTTGTGGGGAGAGCACAGTGACACTAGGTGCTTAATGTAATTGCATCTCTCACAAATTGTGCTCCTAGGTGGTAGTAGTAAAGTCTTTATAATGTAGTTATTCATGGACATATGTTGTTTCTCTTACCATATTCTCCATAAAAGTCTCTAGTCCTGCAGCAGTCTCAAAAATATGTCACAATGTGTCTTCTTTTTATCAGAATAAAACTGGTACCTCTTGTGGCTTTATTGCTAAAGGCACAATCACTGTATCCCATGCTACATACATGTCCATCTCCTTCTCTTCTTTACTTTGTATATTTACTACACACTTCCTTTTTTTCCTGTTTCTTCCATCTTCATTTTCTCTCTTTTCCCTCGTCTCTTCTCCTTCACTACTTCTGCAAACATTTTCATATTTATCTCTACTGCCTCTTGTTTTTGGATCTTTTCCATAATTGTTCCCCACAATAAATCTTTTTCTTTCTCTGGTTCATTTTCCACCATCAAGTCTATCAATAAATCATCCCACAACTCTCCCAACTGGAGAGTTGTAACCACAACATCCATTTGGGATCTCTCATCTCCCAACAAACTAATAAACACCCCCCTTTGAAATAGCTCCTCTGACTCCTCCGTGACACCTTCTGTCATTGGTTTTCCTTCTAAAAATCTCCTGGACCGCCTTTGAATTCTTCTATGCAGCCAACATTCACCTCGGCTCCTGTCTCCCTCGCTGCCATACTGTTCTGTCCTCCATTCACCTCAGCTCCTGTCTCCCTCACTGCCATACTGTTCTGTCCTCCATTCACCTCGGCTCCTATCTCCCTAGCTGCCATACTGTTCTGATCGCCATTCACCTCAGCTCCTATCTCCCTAGCTGCCATACTGTTCTGTCCTCCATTCACCTCGGCTCCTGTCTCCCTCGCTGCCATACTGTTCTGTCCTCCATTCACCTTGGCTCCTGTCTCCCTCGCTGCCATACTGTTCTGTCCTCCATTCACCACGGCTCCTGTCTCCCCCACTGCCATACTGTTCTGTCCTCCATTCACCTCGGCTCCTATCTCCCTAGCTGCCATACTGTTCTGACCTCCATTCATCTTGGCTCCTATCTCCCTAGCTGCCATACTGTTCTGTCCTCCATTCACCTTGGCTCCTGTCTCCCTCGCTGCCATACTGTTCTGTCCTCCATTCACCTCAGCTCCTGTCTCCCTCGCTGCCATATTGCTCTGTCCTCCATTCACCTCAGCTCCTGTCTCCCTCGCTGCCATACTGTTCTGATCTCCATTCATCTCGGCTCCTGTCTCCCTCGCTGCCATACTGTTCTGATCTCCATTCATCTCGGCTCCTGTCTCCCTCACTGCCATACTGTTTTGTCCTCCATTCACCTCGGCTCCTGTCTCCCTCGCTGCCATACTGTTCTGTCCTCCATTCACCTCGGCTCCTGTCTCCCTTGCTGCCATACTGTTCTGTCCTCCATTCACCTCAGCTCCTGTCTCCCTCGCTGCCATACTGTTCTGTCCTCCATTCACCTTGGCTCCTGTCTCCCTCGCTGCCATACTGTTCTGTCCTCCATTCACCTCGGCTCCTATCTCCCTAGCTGCAATACTGTTCTGTCCTCCATTCACCTCGGCTCCTGTCTCCCTCGCTGCCATACTGTTCTGTCCTCCATTCACCTCAGCTCCTGTCTCCCTAGCTGCCATACTGTCCTGTCCTCCATTCACCTCAGCGCCTGTCTCCCTAGCTGCCATACTGTTCTGTCCTCCATTCACCTCGGCTCCTGTCTGACTAGCTGCTATACTGTTCTGTCCTCCATTCACCTCGGCTCCTGTCTCCCTTGCTGCCATACTGTTCTGTCCTCCATTCACCTCAGCTCCTGTCTGACTAGCTGCCATACTGTTCTGTCCTCCATTCATCTCGGCTCCTGTCTCCCTAGCTGCCATACTGTTCTGTCCTCCATTCATCTCGGCTCCTGTCTCCCTAGCTGCCATACTGTTCTGTCCTCCCAGCAACCACTGCACCAGGAATGCAATGTACACAATCACTCATCAGAGTTATTAGCCATGAATGCCATAATGAGTAGGGGAATTACCCCATGCCCTGGCCAAATTTGCCCTAGTAGTATAAATACCACCGCAGATCTCCACTGAAAACAGGCTAGTAGCCTAGTGGAACAACCCAGTCAATAAAGGATAAATAAAATAAATGATTATTGTAAACATTATTATTTTGGCTTGGTCTTCTTCTTCTTCTTTCAGCTGCTCCCATTAGGGGTCGCCACAGCAGATCATCTGTTTCCATTTCTTCCTGTCCTCTGCATCTTGCTCTGTCACACCAATCACCTGCATGTCCTCTCTCACCACATCCATAAACCTTATCTTAGGCCTTCCTCTTTTCCTGTTACCCCCCAGTTTCATCCTTAGCATCTTTTTCCCAATGTACTCTGCATCCCTCCTCAGCACATGTCCAAACCAATGTAATTGTGCCTCTATGGCTTTGTCTCCAAACCTTCCAACCTGGGCTGACCCTCTAATATACTTATTCCTAATCCTGTCCACCCTCGTCACACCCAGTGCAAATCTTAACATCTTTAACTCTGCCACGTCCAGCTCTGACTACTGCCTTTTTGTCAATGCCACTGTCTCCAAACCATATAACATAACTGGTCTCACTACCCTGTTGTAGATCTTCCCTTTCACTCTTACTGGTACTCATCTGTCACAAATCACTCCTGACACTCTTCTCCACCCATTCCATCCTGCCTGTACTCTCTTCTTCACCTCTCTACCAAACTCACCATTACTCTGAACTGCTGATCCCAAGTATTTAAACTCATCCACCTTCGCCACCTCTACTCCTTGCATCCTCACCATTCCTCTATCCTCCCTCTCATTCACACACATATATTCTGTCTTAGTCCTGCTGACCTTCATAACTCTTTTCTCTAGAGCATATCTCCACCTCTCCAGGGTCTCCTCCACCTGTTCTAATAAATATTATATTGGTGAAACTAGTAGAAGTTTCAAAGTACGCTTTCAAGAACACCTAAGAGATATAAAAATGTTAAATGGACAGCCTTTACTCATTTTTTTTATTTTCATGGTTCCAACCTTGATTGTATTCAGGGTTGTGTTTTGGAAAAGGCTGAGGTATCTCTGGGTAAACTTGTTAGTTTAAATACTAAACTTCGTAAAAAAGAAACTTCATATATTTTAAAGTTTAACACACTGGAACCACTAGGGTTAAATAAGGATTGTGAGAGGAAATATGTAATTTAATTTAATCTAATTAGCAGTGGGTGTGGTTTGTTAATTTTATCTGTATATATTGGTCATGTTAATAATGTGGTTTTACTCTTTGAAGGCTGAATTGCCCAGGTGCTAAGTAATAAATTCTGTATATTGGCTGGGTTGTTATTCGTGGTATTTCTTTTCCTCCACCTGTTCCCTACTCTCACTACAGATCACAATGTCATCTGCAAACATCATAGTCCATGGGGATTCCTGTCTGATCTCGTTTGTCAACCTGTCCATCACCATCTCAAATAAGAAAGGGCTCAGAGCTTACCCTTGATGTAATCCCACCTCCACCTTAAACGCATCTGTCACTCCCACCGCAGACCTCACCGCTGTCACACTACCCTCGTACATATCCTGTACCACTCTTACATACTTCTCTAACACTCCCGACTTCCTCATACAATACCACAACTCCTCCCTAGGCACCCTGTCATGTGCTTTCTCTAAGTCCACAAAGACACAATGCAACTCCTTCTGACCTTCTCTGTATTTCTCCATCAACACTCTCAGAGCAAACATCGCATCTGTAGTGCTCTTTCCAGGCATGAAACCATACTGCTGATCACTAATCATCACCTCCCTTCTTAACCTAGCTTCCACTACTCTTTCCCATAACTTCATGCTGTGACTGATCAGTTTAATCCCTCTGTAGTTACTACAGCTCTGCACATCACCCTTATTCTTAAAAATTGGTTCCAAAACACTTTTTCTCCATTCCTCAGACATCCTCTCACTTTCCAAGATTTTATTAAACAATCTAGTTAAAAGCTTCACTGCCATTTCACCTAAACACCTCCATGTTTCCACAGGTATGTCATCTGGACCAACAGCCTTTCCATTCTTCATCCTCTTCATAGCTATACTTACTTCCTCCTTGCTAATCCACTGCACTTCATGATTCACTATCTGCACATCATCCAACCTTCTCTCCCTCTCATTCTCTTCATTCATCAACCCCTCAAAGTACTCTTTCCATCTGCTCAACACACTCTCCTCACTTGTGAGTATGTTTCCTTCATTATCCTTTATCACCTTTACCTGCTGCACATCTTTACTAGCTCGGTCCCTCTGTCTAGCCAATCGGTACAGGTCCTTTTCTCCCTCCTTAGTGTCCAACCTTTCATACAACTCTTCATACACCTTATCTTTAGCCTTTGCAACCTCTCTCTTTGCCATGCACCTCATCTCCTTATACTCGTCTATTTTCTTCATCTCTCTGACAATCCCACTTCTACTTCGCCAACCTCTTTCTCTGTATACTCTCCTGTACTTCCTCATTCCAGCACCAGGTCTCCTTGTCCTCCTTCCTCTGTCCAGATGTCACACCAAGCACCTTTCTAGCAGTCTCCCTTACTAACTCTGCTGTAGTTACCCAGCTATTCGGTAACTCTTCACTGCCACCCAGTGCCTGTCTTAACTCTTCACTGAACTCCACCTCACAATTACCTTTTTTCAATTTCCACCACTTGATCCTTGGTGCTGCCCTCACACTCCTCCTCCTCTTCTTGATCACCAATGTCATCTTACAAACCACCATCCTATGCTGCCTAACTACACTTTCCCCAGTCACCACTTTACAGTCTCCAGTCTCCTTCAGACTGACCCTCCTACATAAGATATAATCCACCTGTGGGCATCTTCCTCCACTCTTGTACGTCACCCTATGCTCTTCCCTCTTGTTAAAATATGATTTCACCACAGCCATGTCCATCCACTACCATCTGATCTTCTGCATTCCTCTGTTTAACACCATACCTACCCATCACTTTCTCGTCCCCTCTGTTCCCTTCACCAACATACCCATTGAAATCTGCTCTAATCACCACTCTCTCACCCTTGGGTACAGTCATCACCACTTCATCCAACTCACTCCAAAAGTTTTCTTTCTCATCCATCGCACACCCAACTTGTGGAGCATATGCACTGACAACATTCATCATTGCACCATCAGTTTCCAGCTTCATAAACATCACTCTATCCGACACACTTTTCACCTCCAAAACACTCTTAGCATACTGTTCCTTCAGGATAACCCCTATGCCATAAAGGATAAATAAAATAAATTATTATTGTAAACATTATTATTTTGGCTTGGTACTGTACATTATGCATGACAGAGTATCTCAAATTGCCTTATGTTATCAGAGATATGCTGTGTTTATTACTGTTTGTTTTATGTTTTCCACTGCGCCAGGAGATACAAGAAAATGTGCCTGTCAGACAGGCAAGCTCGTTGGGTGATAGGGCAGGTGTAATATTTGCTGGCAGTAATGTACTGTTTCAGTATAGTATAGCCCATATTACTAAACTGTTGGTGAAGATGTTCTTGTGAAATTGCAACAATATTCTCCAAATAGAAAGAATGTAACAATCAGACTGCTTGTCCCATTCTCGTACAAAATGTATGTAAGAGATGTTCAGAAAGAAAAGAAGAAACTATACTATATATAGAAAACATAAAAGGATACAGTTTGTACAAATATCACATTTGTTGTAAAATGTTGATTATTCCATTAAGTTCCACATTTAGCTGCATGTTTAAAGCTAAACCAGATTCACATTTTGATAGATAAAAGAAGCTTGCCAAGTACAGCAATACCTCACAAGTGCTGAGTGTTGTTGTGTCTTTCGGCTTTTCCCAGTTAGGGATCACCACAGCAGAAGTCCGATCCACTAATGATTGGCAGTAGATTTTTACGTGCAGAGTTGCCGGCCCTGACGCACAACCTTCAACAAAGGTACGCCCATTCACGCATGCCTCCACACAGAAGACGCTCTAACTGAGAATCGAACAGGACGTCTTACTGTGAGGCGACAACGCTACCGCAGCACCACCACCGCAGACACAAGTGCTGAGTGTATGTACCTAAAACCATTGCATAATAAGTGGTGAAAAAGTTAACTTAGCCAAATATTAGCATCTAGGTTCCATACTCCCACCTCATGCAGAAATAAGTGTTTTTTTTTTTGTTTTGTTTTGTTTTTTTTGCTTGTTTGTTTTCTTAATGGCATGTACATCTGCAGACAGGACATTACACAGCCATGCCAAGTGCAGCAACCCTATTGCATTCTACAGACAAGAGCCATGACATAAATTGACACATATCTGCACTGACATAACACACATGTAACAACAGCACCTCTACCCCTGAAAGACACTCCTGCTTTCTTTCAAGTTATACATGTCCATTGAGGATAGAAATGTTTCTACCATCCCCTTTCCTTATGAAACTTTTTATTTTAGTTCACTCTCATGATTCCTAGCAGATGCAATCAGAAAATGGTAGAATTTCCCTTTAAAGTCGGAAACCTCTTTTGTTAATAACTGATTTTTCCTCTGTGCTATCAGCAGACTTCCATAGAGGATTTTTAACACTGCTCATTTAGAGTATGGAGTATCAGACTTTAATCAGTGTAAGATGTATTCAGAACTACTAAGTGATGAAAGATCTTAGTCAAAGCTGGTGTTTGAAGAACACAATGAAAGTGCTTTTCTTTAGGCAGATTAATGCAGTTGGTAATAAACAGCTCAGTTGTCACAACTAATGGTGATTTCTTGACTATAAGTTGCCATACAAATTATATATATATATTTTTGTGGTCTTTCCTTTTGAAAAGGAAAATATAGTGCCCGTTTAATATAAGAAAATAATGGTATAACCTTTTTTAGTTAGTTCTGAAGTCTTAATTTGGCAGTGGAATAGTACAATTTTGGGTTCAGTGATAAGCATTAAATTTGAGTCCTCAAAAATGAAAACAGACATAAATTACAAAATTAGGGGCAGTAATTGAAGTCAGTAATGTGTTGTTTCAGTACTATGATCCACATAGTCAGCAAATTAGACACAGACCAATGTTTCTAAACAATTGCTCCAAGCCTGCTGATCAGTTCTAAATCAAAGTATAGTGTTACACATCACACCAAATATGTCAGACATAACAAAAAACATGCTAATAGCTTATTTCTCTCTAATAGCTTATTTCTCCACATAGAATCATTCCCCCAGGGTCAGGTTTGAAGTGCCACCTAAACTCAGTGTGGAGTTATGGCAGGTCTAAATAATCTTTATTTCCAAATGCAACAATCACATTCATTTTCTCTTAACTTTAAACATCACACTGCAGTAGTCATACTGAAATTTGTAGGAAATGGTACAAGGCATTTTCTACGATCATGTCTGACAGGCCTGGATCTGAGCCAAGGCAGATAAAAGGGACATTGTTTAACTGGCAATAATTACACTGCACTATCTTAGCCGCCATCTGTAAGCAATTTATGACAACAATCATGTTCCTGATCAGTGCATTAAATACTCCAGAATGTTTTTTGCATCTCAGAAGATCTTAATTATCTGCACTTTTTTCCTGAATCATAGTTATATGGTTTCTATTAAACTAAAGGTCAAATAAGTGATGGGGATTACATTAAGTAGTACATTTTATGCCATTTAAGAACAGAAAGTTCTGTTTGTTTGAAAATGACTCCTCTTTATTCATCAGTGAGAAAAACACTTTTGATTACTAAAGTCTCAGTTATGATTTTTGCTTCCATTTTTCATACCAGGTTATTTTTGACGTGCTGTTTATTACCTGGAACCATTTTTGACATTTGTTATTGCACACAACAACTTATTTTGTCACTGGTCAGTTTTGAATGTTTTCTTTCACCCCCCCCCTCCAAAAAAAAATAAATAAATAAATAATGTATCACCCTCCTACCTAACCTGCTCTTCTACTGATGCAAGCTGATTAATCATATTTGCAGAGGACAGCACCCCTACTGTATTACTGCAGTGTCCAAGCCCCCCCATCCCAGAGTATTCATTTATCATTTCCCAATTTTTATTTATTTATTTTTTCTTAGAAGCTAAATATTTTAGTATACACCATTCTTTTTATTTTGTAGACTTTTTAGGAAACTTTTCACATTAATATATTAATATTATTTTTTTATTTTATTTGCATTCACTGACACATAGCCCAATGTCATGTACTATAGCTTACATGTGGGTGGATGATATGAACGAATTACCAAAGTACTCAAGGATTATGTAGAGCTGCGTGACCATTTGTGAGCAAAAATCTTGGTTTTCACTTTAAAGATGCAGTTTTATTACATCTAAATAATACTTCTCCAGAGTTATGGTTCATAAGTTCATAGGTGTATACTAAGATAACAACCACTAGGGCTGTTATAAGCCGAGCTGTGCAAGCCAAATGTGACCCAAAAATTTGATTTATATAGAGGTTGATTTACTGATGGCTGCTGTCCATCAGAGACAAAGGCACTAGACCAGAGGTGAATTTCTGATTACCCATCCACTGGTCCAAGTTGCAGTTAAATAAGGTTAGAGAGGAACTCTGATGGATGAGGAGCCTGTTACAAATAATGAGAATTATCTGAGAAACATATATGTCTCTCCAGCATGTCTTTTTTATGTTGCAAGCAAAATGTAGCTCTTTTGATAAAGTAGTTCTGATTCTGGTTGTTTTGTGGATATACCAAACGTTCATCAAAACAGTTGCAGGGAATGTCTTGTATGCCAGGCAAAGATCACTTCTCAGAAGTCTGCATGATGCAGAGTAAAGAGACAGGGCTTTTAAGCAATTAGCATAGGACATTTTGTTTTCTGCCTGTATTCTTTTTGTAAGGACCCTTTGTGGATGTTATATTTACTGTATATATCTGGTCAGATACATAACAAATGGGGGCATTATACTCTAGGATGGGTCTGATGATGGCTGAGAATAGTGGTACTATGACCTCTCTGGACCTAGATGCCATGCCTTTAATAATAAATTGAGCAACATAAAAGGATTTTCTTACTACCTTGGACACAGTCCCTGACTAGTGAATCAAATTTTAGGGGTGTTTTATTGATGATATAGTTCCCTGGGGTGGCTGACTCCCCAAAGGGTGCTATAACGCATGTCTTAGCACTTAGTTTTAATCCATGGCTTTGGTACCAGGCGATTGTCTGTGTTAGACCTTCTGAAGGGTGTTTTTGTCTTGGGGGGGGATTTGATGACTGCTCTCAGTTTGCAATCATCTGCAAAGTTCATCAGCCAGAGGGTTTTGGCATTGGCTTTGACCTCCCAAAAGTAGATTCCAAAGAGTAGCAATCCCAACAGAGATCCCTTTCCAATTCCACTAGTGATGTACCACTTTGTGGAAGTGGCCTCCATGATCCTAATCACTTGGGTCCCATCTGTGAGCCAGCTAGCTATCCAGCCTGTTTTAAAGGGGTCTATACCTAGTTCCATAAGTTTGTTCACAATGCCTGAATGGGGTGGTATATCAAATGCTTTAGCCAGCCATAGGTAGGCAGTATGCACAATGTTACCCTCATCCATTGCCTTATTGACCTTTTCAAAGAAATCCACCAGGTTCAGTAAGCATGACGCTCCTTTGCCAAAGCCAAACTGAGATGGATCCAGTGTCTGGAGGGTCTCCTATGTCCTTGTTGATAATTCCCATGATAATTCTTTCCATGGCTTTACAAATAAGGCTAGTCAGACTAATGGTTCTATAGTAACCACGATCTGTTGAAGGTCCTCCCTTATGAAGGGGGGTGACCATCACATTCTTCCATTCATGTGACACAAAACCTGTTTTAAGACTATAGCTAAATAGTGACTTCAGAGATACTGATGTGCTGTATTTTAAACTGTTCAGAAGGAATCTCAGAATGTTATTAGGTTCCATTAATGTCATGTTCTTGGCTTTAGCAAGCGCAACCAGTACATGGTCCCTCATTATAATTGGAGGGGTTATGTTTGAGGGTATTTCTTGGGCGATGTTTGGAAGTGATGGGAGTAAAGCTGGTAATGAATTTGTCTCCTAACGGACTCATTATATCATCAGGTTTGGTGAATGTGGCACCATTAACTTCCAGTTCGGCACACTGCTGTGTGTTACTCTTGAGGTTTCTGACAACGTAGTTGAAAAAGGTCTTATGGTTATCTTTCTCCTGGGAGGCTATCTTAACCTCAAAACTGGCTTTGGGCTAATTAGCCCTCTTAGTTGCCTATTTAGTTTGATTAGACCATTTTTAGCTTTATGAGAATTTCCCTTCCTGATTTTTGCCATATTTTTCATTCTGTTGTATATTTCTTTTATTGTAAGTATCTTGACCTAAAACAAAAACTTCAAACACAAGGACTGGGAAGAACACTTGTGGTTTTAAGTGTGTCCTGTTGACCCCAATTGTATGGCGAGCACCATAGTGCTGTATCAACTGAAGTCAAACCATAGAGTATTGGAAATATTCCAAAAGTGCGAGCCTTAACAACCATGAGGGTATCAAATCATACTAAATAATAGTTTTGGGATAGATTTCTTATATTAAAATAGGAAAAGCTGTAAAATCAAACTTAAACATTGAATGAGATGCATGTTTCTAGTAAAATATACCTTTTTAATTCTAAAGGAACAGTAGGTGAGCACATACATAGTTTAATATACATTGTTTTTGATGTTTTTATATCATTGTTGTTGATGTTTTTATATTTATGTTTCACTGTAACTTTTTAGTGTTGAAAAGACATTTGTAACCATTTAAGGATGTGTTTCCATTACTAAAATACCTGGGAATGGCTGGGTTTGAAGTTGTAAGTGCAAAATAACAGATTAAAGGGAGTGAAGATGAGCTTGAGCTTCTGGGTGTGCCATGCAGGGGTGAAGACAGTGGGAAAGAAAAGTGGGAAAAAAAAAATCTTGCTTTTTTCCCACTTTTCTGAAGATTTAAAAAAGTTCAAGTTACAGGCTTGCTGTTCTTGAACTGTTTTGTAAGTTTCTGTGAGGCCATTTTTGCTTGGGCTAGAGGAAAGTCTCTCTGTTGATCACTGGCAGTGTAAAACATTGAGCTGCTTCCCTGCCCCCCGTGGGAGTGGTTACTGACTTGAAACTGTAGTTTTATTGGCCAAAAGGGGTCAATTCCTGGCTCTTTCCAGCCCCTGCTATCAAGCACGCTTTAGAGTGCTTTAGCGCGATTTAGCGCGGAGTTGCCACTAGAGCAGCATCAGGCAGCACCGGTTTAACAAGGTTAAACTTTTTCTGGCTCCATAAAGTCTGTTCTTCATTTTTTCCCTTAGAACTGCTCTACTAGTAATCTAAACAGTATATCCCTTAACTAAAAAGCGCAGCACTTGTTCCTAAAAGCTTTTACTTGTCTTAAAAGCATCTTCTTTTCAGGTTTAGCACTTCTGTATTATACAAAGTCCCTCACTAGCAAACCCCCCCCCAGGAGTACCCATTTCCTTACTAAGTCCTCTCTTATTCAGTTACACCCCTAACTTCTAAATTTCTCTAGCATGTCGAAGGGCCAGATGCTGGCGTCCTCTCCTGTCCAGTTGGTGAATTTGGGAATATTGAGGCAATGTTACAATTGCCTCATGTACACTGACAACCCTCTCCTCCTCCCACATAACACAAATACTTGTGAGAGATGTAGCTATTTAGCCAAACTGGAGGCTGAGCTCTGTCAACTGAGGACTGGCAAGACCAGACAGGAGGAGAAGGCAGCTACACACACCACAAAATCAGTCTCACATAAAGCTATCACAACAATGAATCAAACTCATAAACACACAAAGTCATACTCGGAGGCTCTGAGCAAAAAATTACCTAAACAGCAGAGGCCTCCAAAGCAGGCATCCAAGCAACTGCCACCTCATGACACACCACAGGCAACACATAAACCACAAAATCAGTGTGCAAAGCAGTCACAGCCCTTAAGGCCAAATACAACACCAAACATACTTGTCATAGGTGACTCCATAGTCAGACACACTGACGTCCCACTCACCAGGCTGAACAAGGAGAGGGTCACAGTAAGCTGCCTATCGGGCGCTAGAATCCGCCACATAACACAAGCACTCGGGTCACTCCACAGCAAGTACAGATATCACACAGTCATTGTCCATGCTGGTGTGAACGACCTGAGACGTACCTCCCTGGACTACATGAAAAGAGACATAGAGGAGCTCTCTGATTATGTAGCCCAGGCAGGTATGACCCTGACCCTGAGCAGTATCCTTCCTTCACCAAGAATGATGCCACAACATAGAGACAAGATGATCAGCTTTAACAATTGGCTTAATTTCTGGTGTCATTCAAAGGGGATCCAGTGTCTGTCTGCCTGGGATGACATGCTTGACAAACCACGCTGCTTCGCAAGGGACGGCTTGCACCTGTCACCCCTGGGATTCCGGTTATTGGCTAAGGCTCTTGCCACCCCCATAGTGCCTTTTTTAGGCAAGGCTCAAATTCTAGCCCTACCACCCTAGAAAACAAAAATGGGAAGAAACTAAGGGTAATGCTGCTCAATGCCAGAAGTCTAAATCTCAAAATGCACGCACTCAAGGCCCTTCTCAGTATGGAGAACATCAGTGTCTGTGCTGTGACTGAAACCTGGTTCAAGGCTCCTGAGAGCACCCCGGCACTATCAGGTTTTACCTCATATCATGTGTTCCGGCCCCAAAACCCGGACCACACCACAAAAGGAGGGGGTGTATCCATATTCATCAAGGATACCCACACCTCCAGGTTGGTGGCAACGCACGAAGCATTGGAAACCATCCAGGTGCAATTAACCATAGGCAAAACTGCTCTACAATTTGTAGCATGCTACAGGCCACCCTCTCAAACTCAGGAACTCCACACAGCCTTCCTGAAGACACTGGAGGGTCTAAATGTATCTCCAAACATCATTATATTGGGTGACTTCAACTACCCGAATATAGACTGGGAACATTACTCAAGCCCCAACTTTCTAGCCCAAAAGTTCCTGGAGTTCATAAATTCAAATGCCATGGAACAACTAGTCACCGTTCCCACAAGAGGAGAAAATATACTAGATCTCATCATCACAAACATGGGGACAAAATGCTCCACACTGGAAGTATATCCCTCATTGGTGAGATCAGATCACAAACTTATCTCACTGGAAATCCACATCCCGCCCCCACCCCAAACAAAAAAGACCACAGTGAAGAACTTCTCTAAAGCAAACTTCGCACTACTCAAGACTGGTGTGGTATCCTTCAAGGCCCCCGAGCCAGTGGAAACCACAATCCAAGCTGCGGAAGCCCTTACAAATGCTTTCTACGAACACCTCCAGGACTGCATGGATCAGGCAATCCCTAATAAAACCAAGACTCTTTCCACCAGGGGCAAGCGTTCAGTCTGGTGGACCCCAGCCATAAACAAACTTTACAATAAGAGGAGAAAGCTGTTACATGATAGAGCAAAATCCATAAAAGAGAAGACACCCTTGATCATTATTAGTAAAAACATACGAGCACTCATAAAATCATCCAAGGCCAACTTTGAGAGAAAAATTGCAATAGATTCAAAAGACAATCATAAGGCCTTCTTCAGCTATGTTAGAAACCTGGGTGGGAACTCCCAGATATGTGCAGAATTAGTCCAAAATGATACAAAAATCACTGAACCCACAGACATTGCCAACATACTGGCAGACAGGTTCAGTGCAAACTTCACCCCCCTCTCCCCCCCAAAAGGAGAGATAACTATCCCAGCGGAGTGTAGCCTCCCAGACATCTCAAATGCGCAGGTGAAAGCTGCTCTCTCTAAAGCTAAAAACAGAGCATCAATGGGACCGGATGGCGTCCCCGGCTGTGTGCTACATGAACTCAACGAGGAACTAAACCCGCATATAAGGCAGCTGTTTAATCTTAGCCTTACCACAGGATACATGCCCAAGGAATGGCGTACGGCAACTGTGGTCCCACTCCACAAAGGCGGTGCCTCTACGGACCCTGGTAATTACCGCCCCATAAGCTTAACAAGCCTGGTCTGCAAAGCTATGGAGAGGATCATAATGGAACTCATAAACAAAGACATAGGGGACTTGCAGACATTGGACCCGACCCAGTTTGGCTTTGTCGGGGGCAGATCATGCCTTTTGAACTTGGTCGACTTCTTCGAAACAGTCACCAAGGCCATTGATGAGGGAAAGGCAGTCCATACAGCCTACCTTGACCTTGCAAAAGCTTTCGACACAATACCCCACTCGGGTATTATAGAGAAACTTACCAGCTTAAATGTAAACCCATATGTCACAAGATGGGTTGCAAACTGGCTAAAGGACAGAACCCACAGGGTTAGAGTTGCTGGCGCCATGTCAGACTCCAAGCCGATCACAAGTGGTGTCCCACAGGGCTCAGTCCTTGGCCCCCTGTTGTTCGGCATCTACTTCTCAGACGTACAGGCAAACATAGGAGGACTATGGCTGACAAAGTTTGCAGATGACTGCAAACTGGGCACCATAGTGGAAAGTACATCGGACACAGATATCCTTCAGAGGTGTCTCACGGAAACTGAAAACTGGTGCCAGAGCCATGGCCTGAAGTTAAATGCCAAAAAATGTATAGTCATACCCTTCGGGAAAAACAAGGTAACCCCAAGCTACCATATAGGTGGCAATCCATTAAGCACAGAAGAGGTTATCAGAGACCTGGGGACCCAGGTTGACAGTGGCCTTTCTTTTGACACTCACATTGCTAAAGTGGTTAGAAAGACCTTCTACATTGCCCACCTGATCATGAAGGGATTCACATCCAGATCAAGTGAGGTCATTGTTCCCCTGTACTCTTCACTTATCAGACCAATGATCGAGTACAATGCCCCATTCGGGATGTATCTCACCCGACACCTGCAGCAATTGGAGAGACCCCAAAAGTTCCTCACCAAAAGGATAAAGGGACTCCAAAATCTGTCATATGCTGCCAGACTGAAGAAACTCCAGCTCTATTCAGTCGCATACCGCCTGCTCAGAGGTGACCTGTGCCTGACATACAAGGCCATGTCCAACCCGGAATTAATGGACATGCTCCACCTCAAAAATCCAAATCTACCAGATCCACTAGAGCAAGTGACTTAAACCTTAGCACGGATATAAATAGGACATGCTGGAGGGATAGATTTGTCACCCAGAGACTCCCTATGCTGTGGAATAAAATCCCGGTCCATGTGAGGCAGAGCACCTCGCCGGCTCTGTTCAAGAGAAATCTTGACCGGTGGATGGGAGATCGTAGGTTTACCCCGGGAATCATCTCTGTGTCACTGCTGGACAGAGGCACAACAAACTAATGGGCACAGTTTTTTTTAACATAAGGGGTGGCGTAAGCCACAAAACTTTGGGCTAGGCTTATAAATGCCTTAGGGCAGATAGCCTAGTATAAACCTATGAACCTATGAACCTAAGACAGGTAGATAGGTGAAACATATAGAATGCTAACCAATGGGATTGGTGCAGGATGGGCTTAGGGGGTGACATTGTATGTGATGACATGGGAGTGGAGGTGTGCTTATGGGCCAAGCAGGAGGAGGAGTGAAGGGGAGGAATTGAATGTGATTGGTGCTGTGGATGGGATGGTTTCTAATAGGGATAAGGGGGTGGGCAGTGAAGGGATTGGAGAAAAACAAGGGGTGTGTGTATGTGTGTGGGCGTGAAGAACATAATTGAAAAGTGAGAATTAAGGGAATAGGGTCGGGGGTGGGGCTAGTTTGGTACGTTGTTTGATGATAGGCTTTGAGATGAGTGGCTTATTTTATTTTAACTTAGTTCTGCTTTATGTTTGATTAACTAATAACTAAGTAAAGGCACCAGCCCCAGAGTCTATCTGCTTAGTGCTCGGTATGTGCTTTACACTTGAAAAATTGCTGCAAAGAAATTACAAAGCCCTCATTGTTCTACTTCAGTTTTGAGCCCCCTATCCACAGACTCCCACTTTCTTCATTATTGCTTTCAGCCTATCAACAAAAAACGCTCCAAACTAGCCCCAACCCCAACCCTATCTCCCACCTTCTTCATCATCGCTTTCAGCCTATCAGTAAAAAATGTGCCAAACTAGCCTCTCCCCAACCCTATCCCATAGCCTCTCTTCTTTCAGCCTATCATCAATATACACATCATAACAGCCACACCCCCAACCCTATCCCATAGCTACTCATCTTTAAGCCTATCAAACAATGCACCAAACTATCCCCACCCCTGGCCCTATCCCCTTAATTCTTGTCTTTCAGTTATGTTCTCCATGTCCACACAAACACACACACCACCCCTATTTTTCTCCAATCCCTTATCCCTATTAGCAGCCACCCCATCCACAGTGCCAATCACACTCAATTCTTCCCCCTTCACTCCTCCTCCTGCTCGGGCCATAAGCACACCTCCACTCAAACGTCATCACATACACTGTCACACCCTAAGTCCATCCTACACCAATCCCATTGGTTAGCATTCTATACATTTCACCTATCTACTTGTCTTCACCCCCGCACTGCACACCCACAAGCTCAAGTTCACCTCCACTCCCCCTACTCTGGTTTTTCATGCTTACAACTTCAAACCCAGCCATTCCCAGGTATTTTAGTAATGGAAACACATCCTTAAATGGTTACAAATGTCTTTTCAAAAATAAAAAGTTACAGTGAAACATAAATATAAAAACATCAAAAACAATGATATAAAAACATCAAAAACAATGTATATTAAACTATGTATGTGCTCACCTAACATTCCTTTAGAATTAAAAAGGTATATTTTACTAGAAACATGCATCTTGTTTGATGTTTTAGTTTGATTTTACAGATTTTCCTATTTTAATATAAGAAATCTATCCCAATATATTATTTAGTATGATTTGATACCCTCATGGTTGTTAAGGCTCATACTGTAAGTATGGTGACCTCATAATTAACATATCTAGTAAGGGGTGCAGTGAGTGACGGTGCTTTGCTTTCCACAGGTTCTTTATTTCTGGCATGCAGTAGAAAGTTAAAATGTATTTAGTTATTTTATAAATATCAGACTGGTATAGTTTATTGACTCTTCATCTACTCACTAAGAAGTTAATTTCACGCAATAATTTGAACAAAATGGAAATGTTGTTTCTGTATCTCATAGTTTTACCTCCATGATCTCCCTTCACTTGAGGTAATTCCTCTGAGGTGGCACCATACCTCAAGGAGATAACCACATCCCAGGATAATAAAACAATAACATTCATCATTGTAGTCATTACTAATGTCCTTTATGCACATGCACACAGGCGTGCACAGACAACAGACACACACACACACACGCGCGTGTGCATGCCTGCACACACAATTGGACATACTGATGTCCTTATCCTCAAGCTGAGGACATATGGCAGAGCATTTGTATGTTTCAGAATGCACTCACATATTAAATCAGTAACTGACTGCAGGCATCTGCAGAAAGCTGAGTCAAGTACTAGCTTTAACAGCATAATCTTTCACCACACCAAAATACATCATACGTACATCACACTGACATACATCATATGTACTTCACACCAACATATATCATACATACATCATACATACATCACACTAACATATGTCATACATACATCAAACCAATATATCTCATGCATACATCACACCAACATACATCATGCATACATCATACCAACATACAACATGCATACATCACACCATCATACATACATCACACCAACATACATCATACATACCTCACACCAACATACATCATACATACATCACACCAGCATACGACATACATACATCACACCAACATACGTCATACATCTATCACACATTCCAAAATATGTCATACATACATCACACCAACATATATCATACATACTTCACACCAACATACTTCATACATACATCACTTCAACCCACATTATACATACATCACACCAGCATATGTCATACATACATCACATCAACATACATCATACATACATCACACCAACATACATACCAAAATACATCATACATACATCACACCAACATACATCATACATGCATCACACCAACATGCATCATACATATATCATGCACTTTGAACAGCAATGATGGAGAAATCATTGCATTTGCTGTTGTTCAAATAAGTGCCACACTTTCTAAATTGTATATTCTACTGTAGCATTACCTGTGCTGTGATGTAAGGTCATTCTTTCACACCTGTTTTGTATTACTGCTCAAGTTCACTGCTTGCTGACACATTGAAAAGACAATGCACCTTGTACTTCAGTCACCATCATTAGCACTCTATGATATCAGCATTGCTATGAAACAAAGCAATATCACACATGATGCACAAATCTATTATTCGATAACTCAAAAAATGTTTCAATTTCACACCACATTGCAATGCCATGCAATTCTGCCTTACAAATGTGGGAAGAAAAGGAAAATGACCTAGTCATTCGCATCTATCACGTTTCATGACAAGATGGCCTTTTAGGTAGGAAAATTACCTAGTCATTCGCATCTATCATGTTTCATGACAAGATGGCCTTTTAGGTAATAGAATTTATTTTTGTTGTACCACTATTATTTTAAACATGTGCCACTGAATCAGGAAGTAGAGACCATTTTTAAAAATTCACTTCCTGGATTCAATGTAGCAAAACTGCAAATTCAGAACAATATTTCATTTACATAAAGAACCCATGAATTATATGAAGCTGGAGTGACATACGATCCATGTGCTTTTTTGTTCTGTCATGTATACTCAATTAATTATGTAGTAGGGACCATGAAGATCATGACACGATTGATGTGCTGCATTCAATAACGGTGACAATGTTTTCTTATCTAGTAATGCTAGAAGATGATTCCATGTTACAGTCAATAAAATGTGAATGCAAGACCCATCAGAATTTAAAAAAATAATTTGAAGTAGATTATGAATGTTGAGTTCACTTCAGTATGAAGTTCCCCACAACACCGCCACAGAAGGTTTTAGCCTCTGCACCCCCTTCAGTGGTCTCATTCATACTCAAAAGACATTCACGATAGAGACCATTGCATCTAGTATGTTAAATGCATTTATCTTTATCCTTTTATACTTTGAGTGTAATAAATAGTGACAGTGACACTAAATATGGTATACTTTACCACATGGCAGTCTCAGGATTTAGGTATGCAAGACTTTGCCTTATTTTATACCTCATAAAAATCATGATTTTTTTTATAAATCACCTTCTGTCATGAGTCATGTATCTCAAGAGTGAAATACTGAATGGATCTGCACAGCAAAATGATTTCTGCACATTTCTGTATTACCTAGATAAACTAAAACAAATAAAACATATTACAGACTGTGATCTTATACTTCTATTTATCTGGCAATGTCATAAAAACTAGTCTCAAGGCTATGCTATAAATATCCAATTAGCCATTTATTGTCTAATAAAAGCATATTAAGTGCAAATTTGTTTTTTTTTGTAAACATTATAACTATATCAGAGGAAAGTGGCTAATGCAGAATGTCTACAGGCTGTATATTTTGAGATGTATTAAGAATAATTACAGCAGTAAAAACTTCCGTCTCAGGATCATATCTACAGCTACAGAGTCCAGCAAGTATGACTCCCTGCTGAACATTGTTATGTTACACTTTAGTGTATGTAGTGCCTGATATTCTGAGTATTTTTTTCTTTTTTTTAAGCTTTCAGTTTTTTTTTATGCTTCTTTTTCTGTGATTCTTGTCAGTTGCTTCTAAAGCAAAATGAGGAATATAATTCATTGGCACTATAGCTAGTTCAGTGATCTTGCTTAGGAAGCTTTTTGCATTGCTTTTATTTATTTATTTATTTATTTATTTATTTATTTATTTATTCATTCATTCATTTATGATTTCCAGACCTGTTGCACTGCTGTTGTACTTGCACTAGTTGCCTTTTATCCACAAAGCATCATTGGAAGTTTTGTGACATGGGTGAAACTGCACAGCGAGATTATAATTTGAGCAGCTTTGTTGTGTAACAACAAGCCACTGATGTGTACTACGTATCATACATAAAACAGCAGTGTCTCAACATAATCTATTTCATTTATAAATGGTGTTCCCCCTCTGCTTGGAATATAATTTCTTTCTGCCTTTCTTGGAACAATAGTGGTCTGAATGCTTTAGAAACTGCATAAAACAGGCCTACTCTGGCAATGAAAATATAGAAAAAGCAAAATACATGTCTGACTGCCAGCTATGCAAGATCAAAGGTGTAATGGGCAAGCATAAATGCAAGCAGTGTACTATTGCAAGAAGTAAGGTTGTGCTACATGGGGGACTCTCTGCTCTCCAAGGTGCAGCAATCTTGGCATTATGTTAAGAAAGGAGGTGCAGGAGGTAAAGCTCCTTAGCTGTGTGTGAGGGTTATGCCCCCTCCCACATAGAAAAAAATGACCAGGAGGTATAGATCAATGCTGCTTCATACTACTTGATTCACACAAAAAAATGGCATTCTCACTTGTATCATCTGCAACCGTGCTCTAGATCCTGAGAAGCAGATGCCATTTGGTTGACACTATCTGGATTGTGAGTGCAAGGCTAGCTGCCCTTGTGGGCCATTTTAAGCCTAGTCCTTACCTTTTGGTGCTCAAATTAACCTATCCCATTAGTGTTAGATTAGCCTTACCCATCCCAGTCAATAATTATATATTACCCTAGAGAGAATAATTGGGATCATACCATAGATATTTTTTTCTCAAATTTTTGTTTTATTTTCAAATACATTTGAATGAATTCCATAGTATTTATACATAGCATCTTAAATAACTACGTACGCTATTTACATTAGCCTGACACTATAACAGATCTTAATGTATACAGTTACTTTATAAGTATGTCCAATCCGTTATCAGAATGTCTGGTTAATTATTGTATAGTGTCAATCAACAATAAGACTTTTCCCCAGGGGTTGTTGATAAATGGCTTTGGATAAATTCTTAGTTCTTTAATTTTAATTTCCAATAATGCTGTGGTCTTCAGTAGGTTGTAGAAGTCTTCCAAAGTTGATATTGTGTTTGTATTCCATCTTCTTGTTATATACTTCCTTGAAATTGCAAGTATAGTCCATACTAAATACATTTGACCTATTCCAATGAGGACCTTTGTTCACATTAATACAAGAGCTTTAGTTAAATAAAATGATTCATTAAATAAAGCTTGTAGAAAGTTATTAATTCCATTCCAAAATGGCATAATTTTAACACAAAGAAAATGTGGTTCCAATCTGCATTGTGTACTTGCTCACATCTCCAACATATTTGCTTTGTGGAAGAATTAATTTTAGTAATTCTGTCTGGGGTTAAGAATGCTCTGTGCAAGCATTTCCAATTAAAAACTTTCCAGTATTGTGTAAAGGATGTATATTTTATCGATAATAAGATATTTGTTTTAATATCTTCATTTAACTGTATTGAGTGTGCTTTTGTTATATATTTCCAATATGAGGTTTTGGGTGCTGTTTTATAGTTTATCAATATTTTGTAAGATTTTGAAATACTGTTTCCCATGTCAAAGTCATTATATATGATTTCATATATGTATTTCGGAAATGTAGGTATTTCTTTAAATGAAGAATTGTTAATTATTCTACTTAAATCTTGCGAATATGACAGGATACTCTGTAAAGTTAGCCAGTCCTGTTGTGGAATTTTGTATGTTGTTTTTTATTACTTGCATAGCTAAAACTTTTAGTTCTTTGATACATTGGCGCCAACAAACAAATCCTTTCTGTTTCCAGGAATTAATAATTTCTCTACATATTTTATGTGGAAAGTTCTTTGTGACTAAAAATGGTGTTAAAAGATCAAACCAGATTTTTAAATCTATATTTGCATTAATAATTTTAGGTTCATAGGTTCATAGGTAGGTACTAGGCTATCGGCCCTGGGGCCTATACAAGCCCAGCCAAAAAGATACCCTGGCGTTTGCCACCCAAGAAAATTATTTTCCTGTGCCACTGTCGAGCAGAGCCACAGAGGTGATCTCCGGGGTGAATTTCCTATTTCCCATCCAATCATCAAGATTTTTCTTGAAGAGTGCTAATGAGGAGCTTTGTTTGATATAGATAGGTAGTTTATTCCAGAGTATGGGAAGTCTCTGGGACAGGAATCTATCCCTCCGGCATGTTCTGTTTATTGTGGTGACAAGGTTTAGGCCCCTAGAGCATGTAGCTCGGAGGGATTGGGATTTCTTTAAGTTGAGCATGTCCAACAGCTCTGGGTTTGACATAGCTTTGTATGTTAGGCAGAGATCACCTCTGAGTAGGCGATATGCGATGGAGTAAAGCTGGAGTTTTTTGAGACGGTCAGCATAGGGCATCTGTTTGAGGCCAGTAATCCTCTTTGTGAGGTATTTCTGCAGCCTTTCCAGTTGTTGGAGATGTCTTGTGAGGTACATACAAAAAGGGGTGTTGTACTCTATAATGGGTCAAATGAGTGATAAGTAGAGGGGAACAATGACCTCTTTTTTTCTGGATGAGAAACCTTTTGTGATGAGGTGTGCCACGTAGAAGGATTTCCTGACTACTGTGGCGATGTGATTATCAAAGGAGAGACTGCTGTCCACCTGTGTCCCAAGGTCTCTTATCACACTTTCAGTGTTAAGTATGCTACTGCCTATGTTGTAGTTCACGGGTACAGAGTTTTTACCAAAGGGGGATGACAATGCACTTTTTGGCATTGAGCTTGAGGCCAAGGCTTTGACACCAGGCATCTGTCTCAGTGAGGCCCTTTTGTAGGACGTCCACATCATTAGAAGTTTCGATTATGGCTCCTAGTTTGCAGTCATCTGCAAACTTCATTAGCCATAGACCTTCTGTGTTAGCCTGTACTTCAGAGAAGTAGATACCAAACAGGAGAGGACCCAGGACTAAACCCTGTGGTACTCCACTTGTCACTGGTCTGAAGTCGGATTTGGAGTCTGCTACTTTCACAGTGTGGGTTCTGTCAGTGAGCCAATTGGCAACCCATCTTGTGACATAGGGATTTATACCTAGTTTAGTGAGTTTATCTATAATTCCAGAGTGGGGGATGGTGGGGGATGGTGTCAAAAGCCTTGGCAAGATCTAGATAGGTTGTGTGAACCACCTTACCCTTATCTACAGCTTTGGTGACTGCTTCAAAGAAGTCTGTCAGGTGTAGGAGACATGATCTGCCTTTTACAAACCCAAACTGGGTGGGATCCACAGTTTGGAGATTACCAATGTCTTTGTTTATAAGTTCCATGATGATACGTTCCATGGCCTTGCAGACCAGGCTCATCAGGCTAATGGGGCGGTAGTTCCCGGAGTCCGTGGTGGCTTCCCCCTTGTGGAGTGGGATAACCGTTGCTGTGCACCATTCAGCAGGCATAAAGTGCCAGTTTGTTCTGTAGTTCATGTAGAATGCAGCCTGGGATGTTGTCTGGTCCCATGGATGCTGTGTTCTTGGCTTTGGAGAGTGTGGTTTTTACCTGTGCAGCCGTGATTACAGGAACTTTGCATTCTTCCGGTATAGAAATGGGCTCTTTAGGGGTGAGAGGGGGGTAAAGTTAGCACTGAACTTATCTGCCAGGATGTTGGCAATATTAGTTGGGTCTGTATATTTAGTACCATTGTGCTGTAACTCAGAGCAGATCTGAGTGTTGCCCTTCAGATTCTTGACATAGCTATAGAATGCTTTGTAGTTGTCTTTAGAATCAGTGGCGATTTTGTTTTCATAACTAGCTTCTTACTGAGGCTGACCAGAGAGCTCCTCCACTCGTGGGATTTTACTCTCTTTTGCAAGAGTCTCTTCCTTCTGTTGTACAGTTTATTTATGGCAGGGGACCACCAGATTGGCTTCCTTTTTTTGGAGGATAGCATCTTGGTTCTGTTTGGGATAGCACGATCCATGCACTCATGTAAGTGCTTATAAAGTGCAATTGTGTAGGATTCAGTAGTCGTAACTGTATTGTCCATCTGCATGGGTGTCATGAAGTTCACCACTTCTGTCTTAAGAAGCATGAAGTTGGCTTTGGAGAAATTTTTTATTATGGTTTCCTTAATGGGTGGTGGAGGCAGGATGTGGATATCTAGGGTAATTAGCTTATGGTCGGATCGGACCAATGAGGCATTGACTTCAGGTATGGAACTCATATTGGTAATGACTAGATCTAGGATATTGTTGCCCCTGTGGGGATGTGGATAGGTTGATCCAGGGCATTGGAGTTTATGAATTCCAGAAAGCGTTGAGCGAAGGAGTTGGTACATGAGGAGTTTTCCCAGTTTATGGTGGGGTAGTTGAATTTGCCCATTATTAGGGTGTTTGGTTGAACCCTAATATTTTCCAGTACATCAAGAAAGGAGGAGTGGAAATCCTGGAGCATGGTGGGTGATCTGTAGCAAGCTACAATTTGGATTGCAGTTAGTTGCACTTGGAAAACCTTGGCTGCATTATGCTGAGCAACTAGCCTGGAGGTGTGGATATCCTCAATGAATATGGATACACCTCCGCCTTTGGTGTTCTGGTCCAGGTTACATGGCCGAAAAGTGTGGTATGAGTTATAGCCTGGTAGTGCAGGGGTGCTCTCTGAAGCCTTGAACCAGGTCTTAGTCACTACACAGATATCAATGTTCTCCATTTTAAGGAGTGCCTCGAGTGAGTGCATTTTGAGATTTAGACTTCTGGGATTGAGTAGCATCACCCTCAGTTTTTGCTTGCCTGTTCCTGTTATGGTGGTAAATTTGTCATTTGAACCTTACCTAAAAAAGGCACTAGAGGGGCGGCAAGAACCTTAGCCAGTATCCAGAATCCCAGGGGTGACAGGTGCAGGCCATCTCTGGCACAGCATCGTGGTCTGTCGACCATGTCATCCCAGGCAGACAGATACTGGATCCCTTTAGAATGGCACCAGAAGCTTAGCCAATTGTTGAAGTCAATCATTTTGTCCTTGTACTGCGGCATCATTCTGGGTGATGGCAGAATGCTACTCAGGGCTAGGTTCATACCTGCCTGGGCTACATGATCGGAGAGCTCTGCCATGTCTCTTTTCATGTAGTCCAGGGAGGTACATCTCAGGTCATTCACACCAACATGGACAATGACAGAGTCACATTTGTACTTGTTGTGGAGTGACCTGAGTGCTTGGGTTATGTGGCGGATCCTGGCACCCAACAGGAAGCTGACAGTAACCTTCTCCTTGTTTAGCCTAGTGAGTGGGACATCAGTGTGCCTGACTATAGAATCACCTATGAGTAGTGTGTTGGGTACGTTGTTTTTCCTTATTGGCTGTGGTTGAGTGACACACTGAGTCTGCAGGCTATGTGTCATTTGGGTTGTGTTGGGGAGCGGAGGTTGCTTGCATTTCTGCTTTGGAGGTCTCTGTTGCTTGAGCAGATTATTATTGAGAGCCTCCGCAAATGTTTTTGTATTTCTATGTGTGGATTTTGGTAGTGTAGATTTAGTGAGACTATGTGATGAGTGTGGTGTGGTGCAAGTGTTTACCTTTTCCTCTTGACTGTCAAGTTCAGTCTTGATTAGAGAGAGGCTTACCTCCAGTTTGGCTAGATAAGTGCATTTCTCACAGGTTGTAGTGTTGGGTGATAGGAGGAAAGGGTTGTCTGTGTACATGAGGCAATTTCTACATTGCCCCAAAATGCCCAGATTCATCAGATAGACAGGAGAGAACACTGGGAGCTGACCCTTGGACATGCCTGAATAAAAAAACTATTTTCCTCTAGATAAGTGAGGAAAGTGAGTACAACATTTTCCTAAATGAGCCAATGTAATAATTAATCATACCAGTTTTAGTGGGTTTAGTCATGTTATATTGCATACTAATACTTATGTGCCATGACAAATTGCTTTTATCTGTTATTTGAATTTTTTTTGTAAATCAAATTCATTTATTGATATTACAGTTAGTAATTCTTTCCAGTTTGCAGAGTAATTTGGACTTATCCAATCTGAGATGGTTTTAGCTATTGATGCTTTTATATATGTTTCTATATCAGGAAAGTTTAATCCTCCCTGTTTCCATGGTCTGATATGGTGTATTAAAGCTATCCTGTTTCTTTTGGGAAACCATACAAAATTTATTAGGCATGATTTTATTTCTTTAAGTATATTCTTTTCTGGTAACAGTTGTAATGCCAAGGCTAGATATAGGCTCTTGGGCAGTAAAACCATTTTTATTAACTGTAGTCTATCTTCAAATGTTAATATTATTTTTTTTTTCATTTTTCCACAGAGATTTTAATTGTATTGATGATATTATTGTAGTTTTTTGAGACTAGTTCATTATTATCCTTGCATAACTCAATTCCTAGATATTTTAAGGTAGATTCTTGTTTCCCTATGATGTGATCCCCCTTAGTCTGCAGTTCTTTTTTTTTATTTAAAAATAAAAATTTTGAGTTTGATTTATTGAAATGAAGTCCTGAAGTCATGTGAAATTTGTCAATTAATATATCTAATTCTTCTAATGATTCGTTTGTATCAGATAATGTTAGTAATATGTCATCAGTAAATAGCATTACTTTAAAATTGTATTGTTGAATCACCACACTAATCCACAAAAGTTCTGGGCAAGCATAAATAACCTCCTTCACCCTGGCCAATCTAGCACTCCTTCCCCTCAAGGGTCAGAAAACTATACCTCCCATCAAACTGCCAATACCTTTAACACTTTCTTCACAAATACCATACAATCTCTAGCCAACCAACTAGCAACAGATAACTCTGATCTACCTAGCTCCTTACCTCATACTCAGCCTACATTCCAGCTAAAACCCATCCCTATCTCCTACATCTATAAACTTATCCACAAACTCAAACCTTGTACCCCCTCAGCCAATAACTTACCATCTGAATACCTTCAGCAAGCTGCCAAAGTAGTCGCCTATCTTATATCCATCCTGATTAACCGTACCATAACCGAAGGAACCATTCCAGATCTCTGGAAAATCTCTTATATTATTCCCTTACACAAAGGAGGTAACGCTACTGACTATTCTAACTACAGGCCTATAGCCCTCCTTTCTCCAATAGCCAAAATTATGGAAAAATGTATTCACCAACAGCTTATGAACCACTTACTAAAACATAACATTCTAGCTAGCTGTCAGCATGGTTTCAGGCCTTATCATAGTACCACCTCAGCTCTCCTATCCTTCACCAACACCATTAATAATAACCGCAATAATAACAGCCTCTCATCAGCACTCTTTCTCAACCTATCTAAAGCCTTTGATATGGTTAACCATCGCCTACTCTTGAATACTCTGTCATCCTTCTCTCTTGACACCAAAGCAATTCTCTGGTTTAAGTCCTACCTTAGTAATAGACAGCAACAGTCCTTTGGGACAATCAGCTATCTTCTCACCTTCCCATTTCCCTAGGAGTCCCTCAAGGATCCATTCTTGGTCCGCTCCTATTCTCATTCTTGGTCCACTCCTATTCTCATTCTTGGTCCACTCCTATTCTCATACTTGGCCCACTCCTATTCTCATTCTTGGTCCACTCCTATTCTCATTCTTGGTCCACTCCTATTCTCATTCTTGGCCCACTCCTATTCTCATTCTTGGTCCACTCCTATTCTCATTCTTGGCCCACTCCTATTCTCATTCTTGGTCCACTCCTATTCTCATTCTTGGTCCACTCCTATTCTCATTCTTGGTCCACTCCTATTCTCATTCTTGGTCTGCTCATATTCTCATTCTTGGTCCACTCCTATTCTCATTCTTGGTCCGCTCCTATTCTCATTCTTGGTCCACTCCTATTCTCATTATTCATCAATGACCTTCAAATAGCCATTCCTCTGACCACCTGTATTCAATATGCTGATGATTCTACAATCATATGCTCTGCCAGCTCTATATCTGAACTTCAGTCTTTAACCCAAACAGCTTTAACACTGTAGAGTCATGGTTCTCTAGACAGTGCCTTCTTTTGAACACAAAATAGACCAAGCTACTATTGTTTACGCCAAACAGTAAGTCACCCCCATAGATTTCTCCATTCAATCTAGCAATGGTACCCTTATATCCCCAGACTTTTCCACCAAACTATTAGGAATTACAATTGATAATAATCTCACCTTTGACATTCACATTAATAACACTATTAAATCTGTTAATAAAAAACTGGGCTCCCTATATAGGATAAAACCTTTCTTGACTCCAACTGCCAGAAAGACTATTGCCCACTCCCACCTAATTTCAACTCTACTGTATGCAGCTCCCATATATACTAATCTAAAAAAAGTAATCTTACCAAACTATCCAACTCTTATAATAGTATTGCTAGATTTGCCACTGGAAACCCATATAGAACTCACCATTGTCATAACCTTCATCAACTAGACTGGCTGGAACTAAAAAACCTTCTGATACTTTCCCAACTTACCATCACTCATAACATTTTTTATCAACCTAATAATACACCAATACTAAACAACCTTATATCACCCTATAGGAATCTTGAGTCCTTACGCTCCTCCAATAAATTACTTACTAGGACCACCAAGTCAAACAACTTAGCTGGTGACTCACTATTCTCAAATGCCGTGGGAAAACAATGGAACCTCTTGCCCTCTGACCTTACTACACTTCCATCCCCCTGTCTCTTCAAGCAAAGTCTTAAGGCATACCTTAAAAATCACTGGCTATGCCCTTGCTGTTACCCAGACTGATCCTCTGGACTTCTCATTGTCATATCTTGGCCTCCCACTCTCCTACTCTCTTTCCTATATTCTCCCCTAAATTAGAAGGTACTTAAGTAATCTCTACTACTTGACAACAATTAGATATCTTTTCTGCTGAGCTATCAATGTACCCTGCTGGTAGTATTCCCTGCCTCTTGATTAATATAACCTTTTTTCTCTCCCTTCCTTTTTTTCTAATAATATGTCTAGTAAATAATCCTTAGGAAAAGTAACTGTCTGCATAAACTAGATTTACCAAAGATTTAAAGGTGTTTTCTAATAATGTCTTGGGATTGCCCTAGACTTACATGCTGTAAAATGTTCTGTAAATGTATGATGTATCTAGTATAGTATGTCTTTTTGTCTTCCTAGAATTTATAGCTAATTCCTTTTTGTCTATCTTAAACCTTTTGGTGTGGTGGTGGTATGTTTTACAATTGGAGCTTTTCTCCTCGGGCCTCTGCTGAAAATGGAAATATATCCAGCTGGACTAGCCCGGTTAACAAATGTTAAATAAAAAATAAATAAATAAATCTATTCCTTTGATTTTTATATTGTTACAAATTGAATCTGCCAATATTTCAATAGCCAGAGCAAATAGAATTGGTGACATGGGACATCCTTGTTTAGTGCCTTTTGTTGTATGAATAGATTCAGAGGTAAAAGGACCTAACTTGACATATGCTAAATTATTTGTATATATATATATTCTTTAGGAGATGAACAAAAGCTGCAGGAAATTCAAATAGCATTAGGATTTTGAATAAATAGTCCCAATTTAGGGAGTCAAAGGCTTTCTCTATATCTAAGCCAATTATGAGTGTTTCTTTATTTTCTTTAGTGACATAATGTATAAGAGAAATTATCCTTTTAATATTGTCATGCAGTGTCTATGATATATAAATCCAGTTTGATCATTATTTATTGTTTTGGATAGTGGTATTTTCATTCTGTTAGTTAATATTGCCATAAATATCTTACAGTCTTTATTTAATAATGATATAGGTCTATATGAGGTACAGAGGTTTAGGTATTTGTTTTCCTTTAGGATTGGTGTGATTAAGGAATATCTCCAGGAAGGTAGTATTAAAGCTTGTGACTGAATTTCTAATATAGTTTTATGGAAGAGGGATAGTATCTTTGAAGGAAAAAGTTTATATATTTCCATAATTATGCCATCTATACCTGGAGCTTTGTTATTTTTATCCTGTTTTATTGTATCTGTAATTTCTTTGTAGGATATGGGTGCTTGCAGATCTAGTTTTAATTGTTCTGGTATTTTTTTTATATTAGAACATTTTTCATCTAGATTTAATTGATCAATATGCATATTTTCTTTTTGGAAATGTTCCATATAATGATTTCGATAGGCATCAAGAATGTCACCTATATCCAAGACATTTTTCCCTTTCTTTTCATGGAAGATGCTTTTAATGTTATTAGCTTTTGATTGTATTTTGATTTTTGTGGATAAATTATGTAGATATTTGGGAGAAGTGGCCAAGGTATTAATTTTTAGTTTTTCTAAAGTTAAACTAGTTATATTGCTAGAATTTCATTGTATTTATTGTTTAATACTTCTACTTTCTTTTTCATCTCCAAATTATTTTGATTTTTTTCAACTTTTACTGATAAAAGTTTGGATTGTAGATCTAATATATGTAAGCTTTTAATGAGTCCCATATCATTATTTTATTTATCTCTGTGGTGTAATTAGTATTGAAGAAGAACTGTAATTCAGATAATAACCAGGGTTTGAACTCTTTAATTTTACTTATATATGCTGGAATTCTGGAGTTAAAGATTAATGGTTTGTACCCATTTTGAAGTTTTAGTATCAATGAATTGTGGTCTGAAAAGGGGCAGGGAGTGATTGAGAAATTAATGATTTTAGAGTATAAGTCATGGGCAGCAAATATTTTATCTATTTTAGTTTGGGTACCAAATCTGTGATCTTGATGGGAAAACAACAAAGCTTTATCTTCTTTAAATTTGAAAGTATCTACAAGATGAAATGATTCTGCTTACTTGTTTAAAGCTTTTGATACAGCAGATGTACGCAGCAGTCTTTTATTTGTAGTTTCAGAAATATCAAATATACAGTTAAAAATCTCCTCCTAATATTAAGTTGCCTTTATAATTATTGGAAATGAAATCCAAGTGTTTTTTTAACAGTTCCTGTTCCAGTACCTGTGAACCAATATAGATTGGCTAGGGACCATATTCTGTAATTATATTTAGCTATTACTAAAGCCATAAGGCCTTTTTTATCTTCATACTTATAAATGATTTCTGGGTTAATCACATTTGTTTTCCATAAAATTGTTACCCCTTTTGTCTTTGTTTTATAAGTGGATTGTGCCAATATCATATATTCCTTAGGATTCCATTTGTAATTGTCATTTGTTTTGAAATGAGTTTCTTGAAGGAAGACAATTTGTGCTTTGTTCAGTTTTAAATATTTCAGTAGATTTGATCTCTTGCTAGGATTGTTTAAGCCGCTGGTATTTAAAGATAATAAAGTTAAATCCATCTTAGGTTATTTAGACTATTTTTTTTATTGTGACTATTAAACATTTTCCTCTGATAACTATAAAGTATATGTTTGAGCTTTTAAAGGAAATTATCAGTTTTATACTTTGTGTGTTTACCAGTAAAGTAATGTTTTGGTCAGGCATGCTAAAATGTTTTTGTGAAATAAATTTAAATTAATAAATGTTAACAAAACTAAGATCTGTACTAGCCATTTAATGAAAATCACTCCTAATCTGATGGATAAACCTAAGTCTATCAGATTATCACTCATATCTTGACAATCCAAAACATCTGAGCTCCATAAATTGCATTATCTTATGGAGAATATTTGTAATAGGAATAAGCAATATTTATATTATTTTGAACATATGTAGTACTATTGTATAAATGTCTACTTATTGTATAAACAATTAATATTTACATGAAAGCTAGATGACAAGCAATTCAATCATAGTAAAGTAGGATGTATCATATATAAAACCTCAGTAAAAGATTATAGCACACAGTTATTTAATAAATTCACCCTTATTGATGAAGTCTTTCAAAACTTATTACTTAATATAAATAGATGGTAATAATATTTATACCTAATGTTTGTAATCCAATGTATTTTACTGGATATATCAGAAGTTATAGTTCATTGTTTGCCAGCATTTAAGTAATCACTTTGTTGCTAACTTACTTAAAGCATCAAGTTGTTTTATGTGAAAATTGATGAAAGTTAGTGCATTTTAATTATCAGTGCATCCCTCTTCCCCCCATTTCCTAAACATAAAGATTTTCATATCTGTCATTTTCTTATTATAAAATGAGTAAAATGAGTAAAATATAGGTTAAAAACAACAAATTCACTTTTTTGGGATTAATGATTACAAGTTCCCTTTCCATATTCATAAATTGCCAGTTTATGGCATATACTGAAAGTTTTTAGATTTAAATGGCAACATTCTATTTTGCATAATCAGCAAAGGTTAAACTGAGTGATTATTGTCAATTTAATACTATTTGTTCAGAATGTGATTGTTACATTCTGTGACATTCCTAGTTCAGGCTTCTATTGTTTCCCTTGAACAACTTTGTCAATTTGATGTCATGTATAAAACATTAGTTACCTTGGTAACAGCTTAAGTATTATGTATGGTCAAGATGGGTTACAAAACCACAATTCAAGTTAAAGCAATTATATGACTTGTTATGCACATTTACATATATGAGAAAACCATCATGCTTCCTCTTGATGTTCAGTATAGTGTATGTCATTTATGACAAGTTAAAACAGTAGTGTTATTATACACAAGCCCATGTTATTAAACTGAGTCTCTATTGTCAATTTAATAATATTTGTTCAGAATATGATTGTTTCATTCTGTGACATTTCACATTCAGGCTTCTATTGTTTCTCTTGAATAACTCTGTCAGTTTGATGTCATTTATAAAACATTAGTTACCTTGGTAACCACTTAAGTATTATATATAGTCCAGATGGATTACAAAAACTACAATTCAAGTTAAAGCAATTGCATGACTTGTCATGCATGTTTACTTATATAAGAAAATCCTCATGCTTCCCCTTGGTGTTCAATGTAGTGTATGTCATTTATGACAAGTTAAGACAGTGACATTATTATACACAAGCCCATGCTATTAAATCCTGCCTTTAATATATAAATTCAGGAAACTGCTTCATCTTATATGATGATTATATATTTTATGTCTAGATTTAATAAATCATACATTACATATCTATTGTGTGTTTTTTTTTTTTGTTGTTTTTTCTTTGCTGTTGCTTAGTTATTTAAGAGACCACAAGCTGTAATGCTTCTTCTTATTATTAGCTCCTTCCAAGCATGTTTATACAGTCCACAGACTTTAAATTATGAGACCCTTCTAGTTTCTTATTTGTTATAAGTATATTTCCATCCTTCAAACCAAAAAAGAAGCACTCGGATAGCCGTAACCCCAATTCACCTTTTATTTAAACAGCACCAAACCAAGTGAATAATGGTGAGCACAACCAGTACATGTTTGTCAGTAACTTCATCAGATAAAGCACCATACAAAACAAATCTCAATATATACTGCAATAAATTAACTCTAATTACTTCAATTAAACCAATGAACCTATCTAATGCATAACTTTAATTTTATTAAACATTCTGTTGTCCCAATTAAAAACAATAGTCACATAAATCTCATCCATATAAAATGTACATATATAACTGGCCTAAATATCTTAAAAACTTAATAAAATATATAAATATTTAATTTAAAACATATAAAAACTAATAAAATGCTAAATTAATACTTAATAAAATCTTATGCAATCTACAACATAAGGTTTTATTAAGTATTCATTTAGCATTTTATTAGTTTTTATATGTTTTAAATTAAATAGTTATATATTTTATTAAGTTTTTAAGATATTTAAGCCAGTGCTATATGTACTTTTTATATGGATGGGATTTATGTAACTATTGTTTTTAATTGGGACAACAGAATGTTTAATGAAATTAAAGTTATGCATTAGATAAGTTCATTGGTTTAGTTGAAGTAATTAGAGTTAATTTATTGCAGTATATATTGGGATTTGTTTTGTATGGTGCTTTATCTGATGAAGTTACTGATGAAAATGTACTGGTTGTGCTCAGCGTTATTCACTTGGTTTGCTGCTGTTTGAATAAAAGGTGAATTGAGGTTACGGCTATCCGAGTGCTTCTTTTTTGGTTTGAAGTATATCTGGCACTTTTTCCTCCTTATTGACTTTGTTTGATATTTCCATCCTTACATACACATACATATCAGTACTTCAAGCATGGGCAACAATGCTCATCCAGTTTTGCCATAATATCATTCACTAGTTCATATGGTGTGTTTCCAGGCTGTTCTTAAAATATCCAAACCAATATTTGTCCTGTTCCATTTTACCAGCCTGTTCCATGCAGTGGCCACTCTGCCAGTGAACCACTTAACACACCTTACAGTCCCACAGATATTTCCACGAAGGAAATCTGATGACTCTCTAGCACTTTCTGGCAACCGCAAACAACCATAGAATCAGCTATCCCCATATGCCCAACATGTCCAAGCAAGCTAATCCTCCCAGACCACTGCAAAGGGTACTGCACAAGACCACGTGCTCTTAGTCTTTCACAATAACTCAGACTTCCACTCTTATGTAAATCCTTAATGTATTTGGACCACAATACATTTTAAATATAAAATTAAGCTTATTATTTTTATTTTTTTATTTTTTTTATCAAGAATCAACTTAATGAGCTAAACAAAGTGTTGGGAGATCATCAATATGTGTACATGTATTTTAACACAGCCCCTTTATTATATATTTTTTAAACCAAAAACTTCATTGCCGAGAATCATCTCAGAGCAGAGCCATTAAGCATTATTGTCACTCTGTCTCCATTACCATAGCAACCTGGGAGTGTCTGTTTCTGTTAGTGTATCTGTGTACTGCATACCAGAGGCTCACGATGCACCTGAAGCAAAGCTTCACTTCACTGCAACTTCAAGCCTAAATTCCTTCCCTTTCAGTGAGGCAGCAGCCAGAAAAAGAACAGAGAGCAAACAGATAAAAAAAAAAAACTCCCAACAAGCTGCCACAACAAGAGATAACACATTCTTCCAGCCTTCCCACCTCTCACTCAGCAGATGTATAAACAAACTGTTCTCTGCCAAAATATCCCAAATCGCAGTTTTATCAGTCCAATTCCCTGGATCCAGGCTAAAACACCAAATGTCTCTTCCTAATACACAAGCATCAGTAAACCTCAATCACAAGCTGCAACCCACAGCTTCCCGGAGATGAAAATGGAAACATACAACAACTGCCAGATATAGCTGCATCCACACACACAATGTCAGGCTTAATCAAACAGCTCTTAAAGCTATGATATCTGCCATAACTGATATTAACTATATTTAGACAGAATAATAATGACATTTGTACTAGCTGCCAGACATGGCTGCATCCATGCTCACTATATCAGGATTGATCAAACAGCACTCGAAGCTATGATACCTGCCATGATTGATATTGACTGTGTTTATACAGAATAATGCCATTTGTACTAAGAGCTTGCTATTATTATTTAACCAGGATATACATGACATTTCTAAATCATACTTTAACTGAAGAAGGCATTAGTCTCCATGACAGCATTTTTTTTCAAAACACTCTACTGTTACTGCTATTGTATATGATGTTGATTTGTTTCATTTGGATCTGAACTCTGATGAATGGTATCTTGTTGAATTAGTTAATTAATAACTTAAATTATTGTAAGTAAAATCAATGAAAAATGAACAAGATAAGTATTCACTGAGTTCAACTAGGGGAACAGAAACTTCTATGTTTGTATTATATGTTGCTTTGTTTGGCTTATATATAATGTAAATAGTAACCCATCTTGACCTACCTTTGTTTGTGAAAAATTATTGGACTCTTTGAAGATTCTGAATAAATCATTACTGTTTCTCAGTTGTTTAAGAATCCCTCCTTTTTTAAATAAAAACAGATGACAAGTGATGTACCATATCAGTTGATACTTTGAGAGATGTAGGGCCGATTTGCGAAGGCTTGCACGGAGTGTAAGAACAGTGTAAGATGGCAGACAGGCAATATGTCTGCCGAGCGATTCAGCAATAGCCGGCAGGGGCGTGCATGAGAGCTTCTAAAGCTACTCTTGCACAAACAGTGTTATGGTATGCAAATTACCTCATTTGCTGCAGAAAGCTATGCAAATGAGGTAAATTTGCAATCCAGGAATCACTAACCTGTCCGTGTAAGAGTAGTGTTATTTGTAGAAATGTACTCCATTGGTAACGGAGTACCGTTCTGCAAATAGCTAAATGGAGCTATGACAGCTCCAAATAAAGGATGCATCTAGTTGAGCAAGCATGCCAATGGCCAAATATAAGGCCATTGGCATTTGCAAATGTTGTAAATCCGTAAAATCCAATGTTATTTTTTTCCCTGATCGCATAGCATAGCGCAGCATTGCGCAAACATGCTGCGCTATAAATAAAATTTAAAAAAGGCAAAAATAGCCATAAATGTGCATTTTCACTAAAAAGCTTCTTCTGTCATGCAGGTGAATGGCAGGCTGAAAACAACATGGCCACCGAGTAGTGGTTGCTAAGGGGGGGAAGCTCAGTGTGAGAGATGTAACAAAGCATTAGTAGGCAATCCTATGCAAATGAGGATAAGGATAGTGAATCCCAATTTTCCCCGCCATGTGAGCCATGTCCCCAGAGTGTAAGTGTAGGAGTAGGGTAGTAGTCGAGTAGAAGATAGGTGACATCATGAGGGGGTATGTCTGAAAGACTGTAAGGTGATTGGAGCACAGTGGCATATGTTCGCCCTGAGTTGCTCAGGATTGCAAGAGGCGTGTTCACAGTGGTAGTATCTGAAAACAAGAAACCAAAGGCATACGCCGTGGATATATCTGAAATTTCTTGCAAGCGCGCTTACACCAAGTGCGTGTGTGTGTGCACTTGTGTGTGCTCGTGTGGGTGCATGTGCGCACATGTGCACTTGTTTGCACACTGCTGCCCCTTGTGGAAAAAGAAAGGGAAAAAGGAAGGAAAAGAAGTAGTAGGAAGTTAACCAAGGAGAACTAGCAGAGCTGCCAGGTGAAATATATCACAATCAGCCAATTACACAGGCAGTCGACTAGCCCAGCCCAGCCTAGCAATTTAAACTCTGCAAACAGCAGTCTAACCTGTTTTTTCCCCAAGAACTCTGCAACACTGCAATATAGAAAGAGTGAAAACTCAAAAAGCTTAAGGCTGACAAAATGTTAGGGGCTGCCATTGCTATTATAAACCAACATGTGCAAGGTGTTGAGGGTGGTGATGTTGTGAATGCTGCTGAGCAGCCCACAGTGAGGAGATGGAGAAGAGTGCACAGACCCAGGGTAACCTACCAGGGGCTACATGAGCTGGAGATAGTGGAGCGCTATAGAATGGACAGAGACCTCCTACAGCAAATAATTGAGCTGTGCCAGCCACGCCTCACACACAGAACCAACAGAGGGGAACCTATCCCAGTGGATACCAAGGTATGTGTTGGCCTACAAATACTAGCTACAGGTACCCCGGTGAGCGGGGTAGGGTCTACATCAACCACAAGGGCTTCCTCTCCATTAACTACCGGGGAGTGTGCGATGCACAGGGCATAATAATGAATGTGTGTGCTGGCTGCCCTGGAAGCTATCATGATTCCCACATCTGGCATCTGATGCAGCTGTACCAGAGATTTGCCAGTGGGGACATCCCTGACGGTCACCTAGTGGGGGATGCTGGATACGCACTGGAGCCATGGCTGATGACACCCATCAGAAATGCATACACCTGAACAAGAACTCCATAATGAGGCACACGCACAAACAAGAAACATTATTGAGCGTGTGTTTGGGATGCTCAAGTCACGGTTCCGGTGCCTGGACACATCTGGTGGAGCCTCGCAGTACTCACAAACTACATGTACCCAAATTGTCATGGTATGTGCCATGCTACACAATATGATCCTGCAAAAACAGCTGCAGCAGGAACAGCATGGAGCAGGGCTAAACAGCCCTCCACCATTGCCAAGGCCTGCACAGGCACAGCATGACTCGGAGGAGGAATAACCTGAGCCTGCCCCAGTAGGCAGAAGGAGGCATGCCTAGTATGCCCTGGCCTTGGCAAAGAGGCAACGCATAGCACATACACTGACTCAGTAGGAACCCTGGAAATGACACCTCTCTTTGACTCGCACATACAATAAAAGGGATGCCTAACCTGACACTACCTGTTTTCAAACATGTATATGGAGTGTACTATGTGCATCCAACATAGGCAGCCCTGCAGCACCACCTGAGGCATCATTGCCCTATATTAAGCAATATAAAGCAGTGTTAAGCACATTTTACCACTATTTAGCATATTTAAGCACAATTGCATGGAGCTGCGCGCCACACAAACTAGCGCAAAGTCAGGCAACGTTGGGCAACGTTGGGCAAAGTCATGCAAAGTCGGCTAAACACGCTCACACCTAATTTACTGTTCCTTAACCAGTCAGGTCTGCCCAGCAGGAAAATAAAAAGCAGTAACAGGGCTTGAACTCAGGATACTGTTATCCATAGTCGCAGTACTGAACCACTAAGCCATGACAGCATTTCACTGGCACAGACACAGCAGGGCAATTGTAGACTAATGCAAACACAAACAAATGCTGTATCATGCCCTCTGAACTTCCCCCCAGGCCTATGCAGACAGATAACAGCAGGACAGGCAGTGTGATGTGGGTTGTGTGGGCTATGAAGTCACAAACTAATACATGTGAAATTGGAAGCTAAGTTCTGTAGTACAGCAGTATGCCTCAAGCCAGTACAATAGGCAACAGTACAGACTGAAAAGGAGTACCTGACATAGCAGTGCAGGGCTAGCAAATGTGTATAAGTGTCAGGTGAACCCCTCATCCTATGTACACCCACATTAACAATCAGGTGTGTCCCCTGGGTAGAAATGTACAAATAATAGCTGTCCCCCCTGTATGTAGAAATGTTGCTAAGTCTTTGCAAAGCGACTCATGAAAGACCTGCAGGCACAGCATGCTTCTTGTCGATGTACAACACAAAGGTGAGCCCTGAAGTAAAAACCAACTTGATTTTTCATACACATATAGTATACATGTCCATACTGGGCATGCTCACACACTTAAATAAACAAAGCAAATGTCAGTCAACAACATACTGAAAGGTCATACTGGGCATGCTCACACACTTAGGCCATGTCTGAGTACAGCAGTGGGCCACACATATCTGGCAGTTGCAGTTCTTACCCCAGAAATTGTCACTATTCACCAATCCTGCCTTGCGCACATAGTTATCTGAAAACAGACCCATATAATAAATTGGACTCCTGTCATAATCAAACTATGTACTACAAGTACTGAACTTGTTCAGAGAAAGTGAAAATTCAAAGAAGATCAATAAATCTCTGATCAGTATCATCAATAAACAATGAGCACTTCTAACATAATCCAATCCATGTTCTGGCAAAAATATTGTCAAAGAGTCCATAGAGAACCATGAAGCTTTCTTCTGCAATGTCATATATATCAATGTAAACACATATATGTTCTGAGTCAGTGCAAACTGGAAATGAATACATGTACATGACTGACACCGCCAACATCTTGTCAGACAGGTTCATACATATCTACCCCCCTCTCACTGACAAAAGGGCCCATTATCATACCTGGAGATTGTGAAAACCCAGAAATCACATATACAATGGTTAAACAGCACTTTCCAAACCTAAAAACACGGCATCTATGGGATGACATGGTTTCCCTAGCTGTGTCATATGTGAACTCCAAAACAAACAGACCCTGCAACTGAACAATCTGTTGAGACTCACCCTCTGTACAGGATATGAAACTGTTGAATGTGTTACAGCAACATTTGGCACACTCCACAAGTGTTGGTGCACAACAGACCATATGAACTATTGTCTTATAAGCCTATTAAGCCTGATCTGCAAGGCCATGGAGTCCATCATGATGGAACACATAAACAGAGCTATTGTGAGCCTACAAACACCCAACCCTACCAATTTCAGTTTGGTCAGGGGCAGATCATGGTTCCCAAACCTGCTAGACTGTTTTCAAGGCAGTCACCCAGGACATACATCAATGAAATGAACTACACAAGTCGCACATAGACCTTGGAAAGGCATCTTCCAACATCCCAGACACGTCATATCCACAAAATCAACAACCAGTGCATAAATATGTATGTCATCTGATGGATTGCCAACTGGGGCACAGATAGATCACACAAGGTAAGAATTGTGGTCTCCTGTACAAGCTGGTAGCAACCGCTGTCCCCCATGGCTCAGTCCTGGGTCCCCTCCTGTCTGGTGTACACTTTTCAGAAATACAGTCAAACATACGAGGGCTATGTTTAGCAAAGTGTGTGGATGAGTGCAAAAAAGTTGTCATAATCGATGTTTGGGACAACAGAGACATCTTTAAAAAGGGTCTCAGTCAGACATATGTGGCGTAAAAATCATGGCCTCGAGCTGCAGTCATACAAATACCACATAGGTGCCAACACCCTAAATATGTAGGTGATAACAAGGGATCTATGGACACATTTGTATAGTCATCTCCAAGTCCAGAAACATATTCACAAAGTGGTTAGAAAATCAGGCTATGTGTTTCCACAAACTGCCAACGTCTTTGCATGTAGGTCAAAGGAGGTTCCCTCTACTCATCAGTCATCAGACCCGTCAGAGAGTACCACAACACACTTGCGATGAATCTGACTGTGCACCCTCAGCAGCTGGAAAGACCAGTGAAGTACCTCAACAAGAGGATTACTGGCCTCAAACAGTTGCCCCATGCAACAAGACTGAATATAACTCAATCTGTACTCTGTTGCATACTGTCTACTCAGGAGATCTCTGCACAACAGACAGGTCCATGTCCAATGCAGAACTGATGTACATGCACTATCTGAAGTAAACCCAAGCTCACTGTACCACATGCTCTAGGGATATCATCATCACAACATTAAATTGAACATGTTGGAGGACACATTACTAACTCACAGACTTCCCTTGCTTTGGAACAGGCTCCCAACCCACATTAAGCCGAGACCCTCACTGACACTCTTCCAGAGGAGCCTTGATGAGTGTATGTAAAACTGAACTGTCACACCATGGATCACTTCATCAGCTCTACTACACAGAGGCCTAGGGAACTAACTCCATGGGTGGTGATAGCTGCACACTCTAGCCATACTAATATATGCCTTCAGGCAGATAGCCTAGTACCTACCTATGTACCTCTATATATATGTAGGGGGAACACAGTATAATCAGCCAGAGATGGATGGCCAGTGATGTGTGTAAGAGGGTGACCATGACAGGGAGCCATCCAGGACCATCCCACCCAGCACACATCCCAACGGCACGAAAGACATGAGGTGCACATCTCTCACACTGTACATAACAGCAACCAGTATCTGTAAGCATTACAGTGTATGTGGTCCATGTGCCTGCTGTACAACATGACTGTACAATGAAGTACACATCTACTATCTGTAGACATGTACCTGTCACATAGGTTCATAGGTATGTAGTAGACTATCTCCACAAAGGCATATATCAGCCTTCGCAAGTTGGGCAGCTTTCACCACACCATTGGGTAGTCTCCCAAGGCCTAGTTCTAATAGTTAGTACCCTAAGCCCCTTTCTAGTGGGGCTGCTGATGTGATGCCTGGCATGAATTGTCTGTTTCCCATCCACTCATCAAGGTTCCAATTGAAGAGTGTCAGTGAGGGGTTTTGTCTGATGTACATCAGGACTCTGTTCTACAGTAAGGCAAGTGTCTGGGATGGTACTCTATCCCACCAGCATGTTGTATTCATCGTTCTGATGAGGTTCATATCCCTGGAATGTGTAGGGCGACTCAATGTTGTTATGTGTAGATGGAGCATGTTCAACAGTTATGTGCTGGACATGGCTCTGTATGTTAGGCAGAGTGTGCCTCTGAGTAGGCGGTACGCAACGAAGAACAGATTTAATTTTACCAGTTGTGTTGCATAACACAATGGTTTGAGGCCAGTAATCCTCTTGGTGAGGTACCTATGTGGTCTCTACAGCTGCTGGATATGCTAAGTCGAGTACATCCAAAATGGTGCACTGTACTCAATGATGGGTCTGATGATGTAAGAGTAGAGTGCCAACACTACCTCTTTGGACCCTGATGCAAACCCTTTGTTGATTAGGTGGGCCACATAGGATCTCCCAATCACTTTGGCAACATGGTTGTCAAAGGAAAGATGACTATGTATATGTGTCCCCAGATCCCTTATCACCTTGTCATTTTTAAGGGGGTAACACCCATATGGTAGTTTGCATGTATTGTGTTTTCAACAAAGAGGATCACTATGCATTCCTCCACAGTGAGCTTGAGGCCATGATTCTGACACCACACATCTGTCTCATAGAGTCTCTTCTGGAGAATATGTCTGTCTTCTGGGGAATCTATTATGGCAAACACTTTACAGTTCCCAGCAAACTTAGTCAACCACAACTCTCCTGTGTTGGCATGTACATTTGAGAAGTCTATACCAAACAGGAGGGACCCCAGGACTGAATCCTGGGGGACATCAGTCATTATCGGTGTAGAGTCTGAAATGTAGCCAGCAACTCGTAACATGTGGGATCTATCTGTGAGCCAGTTTGCAATCCATCTTGTGATGTATGGATTCATGGCCAGGTTGGTGAGTTCATCTATGATACCTGACTGGGGAATGGTGTCAAAGGCCTTAGCAAGGTATAGGTAGGCTGTGTGGAGCTCATTTCAATCATCTGCAGCCTGGGTAACTGTCAAAGAAATCCTCCCAGTTCAGGAGGCGTGGTCTGCATTTGATGAAGCCATACAGGGTGTGGTCAACTGTGTGTAGGTTCCCAATCTCTGTATTGTTGACTTCCATTATGATTGGCTCCATTACCTTGCAGAACACACTCGTCAGGCTCATAGAGCATGAATGCCAAGGGGTATTTGTGGCCCCACCCCTGTGGAGTGTGAAGAATGTTGCTGTGCAACATTCTATGGGCACATATCCTGTAGAGAGCATGTAGAGAGAGGTGTAGGTATCCTTGATGAATATGGATACATCCTCACCCTATGTGCTATGATGCAGGTTCTGATGCTGGAAGGTATGGAATGAGTAGTATCCTGGTAGTGCTGGTGTGCTGTCTGGAACCTTGAACTAGGTTACTGATACTGCACAGATATCAATATTCTTCATAATGAGAAGTGCCTCGAGTGTGTGCATCTTGAGGCTGAGACTTCTGGCAATGAATAGCATTTAGCTCACTTTGTGGTTATTTGTGTTGGTTATGGGGTTTGGTTTGTCCTGTGTGACCAGTGTTCCACACCTGATGTCAGCGCCTTATTGGTCCCATCAGAGCATAACCTAATTACCCTACATATCCACATCCTGGACCCACACCCCCATTAAGGAAACCATGTTAAAAAATGTCTCCAAAGCCAACTTCATGTTTCTTAAGACAGAAGTGCTGAACTGCAGGACACTCATGCAGATGGACAATACAGTTACAACTACTGAATCGTTCACAATTGCACTTTATAAGCACTTACATGACTACATGCATCGTGCTATCCCAAACAGAACCAAGACGCTATCCACCAAAAAAGGAAGCCAATCTGGTGTTCCTCTGCCATAAACAAACTGCACAACAGAAGAAAAATAGTGTTGCAAAAGAGGGTAAAACCCCATGAGGGGAGGAGCTCCATGGTCCACATCAGTAAGAAGCTGTGATCCATGATAAAATCCTCCAAAGCTAGTTATGAAAACAAAATCGACACTGATTCTAAAGACAACCACAAAGCATTCTATAGCTATGTCAAGAATCTCAATGGCAACACTCAGATCTGCTCTGAGTCACAGCACAATGGCACTAAATATACAGACCCAACTGATATTGCCAACATCCTGGCAGATAGGATCAGTGCTAACTTTACCCCCCTCTCACCCATGAAAGAGCACATCTCTATAACAGAAAACTGCAAAGTTGCTGTCATCACGGCTGCACAGGTAAAAAACACTCTCCAAAGCCAGGAATACAGCATCCATGGGACCAGATAACATCCCAGGCTGTGTTCTACACAAAGTACAGAACGAACAGGCACCACACCTACGTACCATACCATGTACAGTCATAGCCTCTCCTCAGGCTTTGTGCCTGCTGAATGGCGCACAGCGACGGTTATCCAACTACACAAGGGGGGAGCCACCATGGACCCCAGGAGCTAGCGCCCCATTAGACTGATGAGCCTGCTCTGCAAGGCAATGGAATGTATCATCATATAACTTATCAGAAAAGACATTGGTAATCTCCAAACTCTGGACCACAACCATGTTGGGTTTGTAAAAGGCAGATCATGTCTCCTAAACCTGATAGACGTCATTGAAGCAGTCACCAGAACCGTAGACAAGGGTAAGGTGGCTCACACAACCTATGTAGATCTTGCCACTGTTTCCAACACCATCCCCCACTCTGGAATTATAGATAAACCCACTAAACTAGGTATAAATTGCTATGTCACAAGATGGGTTGCCAACTGGCTAACTGACAGAACGCACACTGTGAAAGTAGCAAACTCCAAGTACGACATTGGACCAGAGACAAGTGCAGTATCACAGGGTTCAGTCCTGGGTCCTGTCCTGTCTGGTATCTACTTCCCTGAAGTAAACTTTAACATGGAAGGTCTGTGGCTAATGAAGTTTCCAGATGACTGAAAACTAGGAGCCATAATCGAAACTACTGAAGATGTGGACATCCTACAAAAGGGCCTCACTGAGAGATGCCTGGTGTGAAAGCCATGGCCTCAAGCTCAATGCCAAAAAATGCATTGTCATCCCCTTTGGTAAAAACTCTGTAGCCATGAACTACAACATAGGCAGTAGTATACTTAGGTTCATAGGTTCATAGGTTGGTACTAGGCTATCAGCCCTAGGGCCTATACAAGCCTAGCCATAACAATTCCCTGGCTATTTCTTCCCACACTATTTACTTAACACTAAAAGTGTAATAAGAGACCTTGGGTCACAAGTGGACAGTGGGCACACCTGTGAAAATAACATCCCCGCAGTAGTCAGGAAATCTTTCTATGTGGCACACCTCATCACAAAAGGTGTCTCATGCAGAATAGAAGAGGACATTGTTCCCCTATACTCATCACTCACTAGATCCATAATAGAGTACAATGCCCCTTTTGCTATGCACCTCACAAGACATCTACAACAACTGGAAAGCCTGTAGAAATACCTCACAAATAGCATTAGCGGCCTGAAATACATGCCATACACGGACCGTCTCAAAATGCTCCAACTGTACTCACTCGCATATCGCCTACTCAGAGGTGATCTCTGCCTAGCATACAAAGCTATGTCAAACACAGAGCTGTTGGACATGCTCCACATAAAACACTCACAATCCCTCTGATCTTCGGCCCCAAAACCCAGAGTGAAATACAAAAGGAAGTGGTGTATCCATTTACCATGTGGATACCCACACCTTCAGGTTAGTGGCACAGCATGAGGCCTTGGAGAACATGCAAGTGCAACTAACATTGGGAAAAGCTGCTTATTAGATTGTAGCCTGCTACAGACCACCTACCTTGTCTCAGGAACCTCACTCAGTATTCCTGAGAACAGTGGAAAATATAAAGGTCCTACCAAACACCATTATATGAGGAGATTACAACTACGAAAATACTGTCTGTGAGAATTACTCATGTACAACGTCATTTGCCCAATGCTTCCTAAAGTTTAAAAACTCAAAAGCTCTGGAACAGCTGGTCACCACGCCCACTAGAGGTGACAACATACTGGACCTGATCATCACCAACATGGGGTACCAGTGTTCCACAACAGAGATAAGCCCCTCGCTGGTAATATCAGATCATAAAGTAATCACACTGGACATCCAGAGCACGTCTCCCTACAGTCAAGGAAACCACTGTGAAGAAAATGTCTGAAGAAAACAGCACACTTCTCAAGACCAAAGTGGAAAGTTCAAAAGCACCCTGGCTATAGGATAATGCTATGCAATCTGCTGAATCATTCACAAATGCATTCTATGAGCATCTACAGGGATGCATGGATCGAGACATGCCAAATAAAACCAAGATGCACTCCTCCAAAAATAGGAAACCAATATGGTGGTTGTCGCACATAAATAAGCTATACAACAGAAGGGGGGAACGAACACATGATAGAGCAAACTTCACATAAGGAAAGGCATCACTGATAATTATTAGGAAGAAACAATGATCGCTCATAAAATAATCCAAGGCCAGTTTCTAAAGACAAATTGGCAAGGAATGTAAGAATAACAGCCACAAAGCCTTCGTTAGCTATATCAAACATTTAAGTGGCAACTCTCAAAAATGCTGTCAGCTACTGCAAAATGGAAAAAAGATACACTGAACCAACTTCCATTGCCCACATCCTGGGGGACAAGTTCAGTGCAAACTCCCCCCCACATCACCCCCAAAAGGGCCTGAGCCCATCCCAGAAGAATGTGCCAGACTTCATGGACATGCAGGTAAAAACAGTCCTCTCCAAAGCTAAGAACACAGCATCAATGGGACTGGATGGTGTCCCAGGCTGCGACTTACACCAGCCCCAAAATGAACTACACCCTCACCTACATTCACTGCCCAGACTCAACCTTACCACAGGCTATGTACCCAAGGAATGGCATACAGCAACTGTTATCCAGCACCACAAAGGGGGTGCCACAACAGAAACAGGAAACCATTGCCTTATAGGCCTACTCAGCCTGGTCTGCAAAGCTATGGAGCAGATTATCATGGAACCCATAAACAGAGACATTGGGGACCTCCAGACACTGGACTCTACCCAACTTGGCTTTGTCAAATGTAGATCCTGGCTCCTAAACCTAGTTGACTTATTTGAAACAGTTACCAAGGACATAGATGGAGGGGAAAGTAGTCCACACAGCCCACCTGGACCTCACTAAGGCCTTTTGACACCATTCCCCACTCTGGCATCATGGACAAGCTTAACAGCTTGAATGTTAACAGCTACGTCACAGGATGGGTGGCCAGCCGGCTCACAAATCAAACACACATGTTCAGAGTTGCGAGAGCCATGTCCGACTCTAAACCAGTCACAAATGGAATCCCACAGGTATTGTTCCTGGGACCCCACCTGTTCAGTAGATACTGCTCAGAGGTACAGGCAAGCACATGAGGAGTATGGCTGAACAAGTTTGCAGATGACTGCTAACTGTGGTCCAGAATTGACTCCACGGCTGATGCAAGCATCCTACAGAAGGGTCTTACAGAGACAGATACCTGGTGTCAAAACAATGCCCTCAAGCAGAATGCCAAAGAATGCATAGTCATCCCCTTTGGATAAAACAAAGTGCACACAAATTACCACATAGGTGGTAATCCAGTATGTACAGAGAATGTAATTATGGCCCTGGGGACCCAGGTAGATAGTAAACTCTCCTTCGATGATCACATTGCCAAAGTGTCTACAACTTCCTTCTATGTAGCCCACCTAATGTCACCTAATGTAACCCATCTAGTCTGATGATGTCACCATCCTACAAATATATCTGTGGAAAGAAGAACTCCCACTAATGTGTATAGCGTGTCATGTAAATGCGTGCTGCTCTAGTATCATTAAGTAGTTAGGTAGGGGGTTGAATCCTGCATTTGACAACTGTGTGTGTGTATCTCCCTGTAGATGAGCAACATTTTTGGAGACAACTACAACACCTTAAAAGTGGAATACCCATCCTTGTCAAGTCTGATGATATCACCATCCTACAAATATACCTGTGGAAAGGCAAACTCCCAGTAATGTGTAGAGTGTGTTGTGTAAATGCGTACTGCTCTGGCATTGTTAAGTAGTTAGGTAGGGGTTTGAATCCTGCACTTGACAACTGTGTGCGTGTGTATTTCTCTGTAGAGGAGCAACCTTTTTGGAGACAACTACAACACCTTAAAAGTGGTATACTCATCTTATTATATTTTTATCTATAGGCATTGTCTTTTAAAATGGATTGGTAGGTTTAATTTATTTCATTTACTTTGATTGGTTAATTAATCTTACATCATATATATACAGAGCCATTTGCTGTGTTTTTTTAATATGGATCTGATGAAGCTAATGTAGTGAAAGTGCTCATCCGTTTACAACTGAATAAACTTTTGTGGATTTTATCAATACAGTTTGGACTCTACTATCTGGATATTCTTGAATTTTTGTATACTGGTTTAAGTCCTTACTTCTGCTCCTGTTCCGCTTGTACATTTGTACACATCCCTCACATTTTATATATATTTCTTTGGGGAACAAGAGCATTTACCTGTGTAGAAGCTGATTTGATTTACATATACTTATCTTTGTCAAGTCTGATGATGTCACCATCCTACAAATATACCTGTGGAAAAAAGAGCTCCCAGTAATGTGTATAGCACTTCGGGGAAATGTGTGCTGCTCTAGTATCATTAAGTAGGTAGGTAGGGGTTTGAATCCTGCACTTGACAGCTGTATGTGTGTGTGTATCTCCCTGTAGAGGAGCAAACTTTTTGAAGACAAGTACAACACCTTAAAAGTGGTATACTTATCTTTGTCAAGTCTGATGATGTCACCATCCTACAAACATACCTTTGGAAATGAGAACTCCCAGTAATGTGTAGAGCGTGTCGTGTAAACACATACTGCTCTAGTATCATTAAATAGTTAGGTAGGGGTTTGAATCCTGCATTTGACAACTGTAGGGGAGTGTGTGTGTATCTCCTTGGAGAGAAGCAACCTTTTTGGAGACAACTACACCTTAAAAGTGGTACACTTATCTTTGTCAAGTCTGATGATGTCACCATGCTACAAATATACCTGTGGAAAAGAGAACTCCAAGTAATGTGTATAGTGCATTGTGTAAACGCGTAATGCTGTAGTATCAAAAAGTAGCTAGGTAGGGGTTTGAATCCTCACTTGGTGAGTGTGTGTGTGACATAGTTGGTCACTGTGTTGTGGGTTTTGCTTTTACTACTGTATGACATATCACAATGACAACAGTATGTGCATTGCACATCAGGTAGCTGTGTGGCAAATATATATACGTGCATGTGACCTCAATTATTTCAGAGGTGGGAACCCCGCTTTCTCCATGAACACATCTGTTATCTTTGCCAGAGTGTGCTGCCGCTTTCCAGACCCTAGGTCACATCTGTATGCTTGTGACAATCCCAGCCACTGCAGTGATCCCTGGCCTAGGTCATCCATGTCACGCACACTAATTACAGTTTCTATTGAATAGTGTGAGTGAGGGTTTATGCCTGAGGTATATTTCAGAACAGTTAAAATGCAGCAAAGTCTGTCAATGATGGCTATACATTATAGGTGTACAACAAACTTTGTGGATATGCATGCAGACCCCTTATTGCTTATGTAATTCACCGAGGGATTTCAAAATACCTTTGGAAATGTGATTACCAAAGTAGAGATGATGTAACACATGGCTGTATGTACACATCGGTACCTGTCAACATGTTGGGGGCTACTACCTATGTGGTACTGTGGGGATACTGTGTTTTGTAAAGCTGGATGACCATGCTTTAGTTGGCTTATAGCTTTACAGCATGTGTTTGACAACAGGTATCTGTCTGTATGATACCCTTGTGGAGGATGTGTGTGTCATCTAGAGAATGCATTATAGGCCACAGTATGCATTCCCAGATGTGGACGGACATATCCCTACTGTGTTTGCTTGTACCTAAGTGAGCTATATGGCAATCAGGAGTGGTCCCAGGAATGGGTGCAGGTGAACACCACTGGTTACTGGCATAGTATAGTTCCTGAAGGGTACAAATGTTACTGTGTGTCCTACATCTGTGTGTCAGTTGTCAAGACATCATCTAATGATTGTTTATGGTCAGGCTGTAGAGGTTATGTATACTACCAGAATGCAAAACAATGACAGATAGCAACAGTATCACCCACAGCACAGTGTCAAACCATGTCATACACACATGTGTACCCAAGTTCCAAAATGTGTGTATTACACTGCATACTGGCCACCAATAGAAACTATGGAGTGCTGACACTGTGTAATACAGGGCATGTCACCCTGCCCATGTGTCCACTATGCACGTACATGCAGACAGTGCACCTCCACCATGTTCACAAATGTACACCTGCAAACCTGTGCTGCACACATCCCACACGTACTGTCCACTCTCTAACACATGCTGCCAATACTACACACATCAGCCAAGTGGCATGTGGGTGGACAATACACTATTTGATTAACACTGGTGTAAACAATACTACATTGACAATTATAGCTTTAATGCATCATGTCTGCTCAGCTACACCTTCAAGGATAACATTACACTTTACTGCTGACAACATGCTAACATTGCTATACTGCTATAAAGACACCCTGTGCATCAGCACCATGGTAGCCTGTTCCTGCATCAATGTTACAGATGACAGGAGGTGGCACAGGTTTCATCATATGCACAGGGTGTGTTGTTGGTTTGCCAGAGGCCTACATTGAGCCATACAATTGACATGTATGTGTGTGTGTGTGTGTGTGTGTGTGTGTGTGTGTGTGTGTGTGTGTGTGTGTGTGTGTGTGTGTGTGTGTGTGGGCCAAGAGTACTGGTATGGGCCAGTGTTGATGTAATGTGTGCGGGTATTTGTTAGCCCTAGGTGTCTGGTTTATGTGTGTGTGTATCTGCATGCACACAGTTCCACCTTGTGGCTGCCATGTACCGGGATTTGTGGGACAGCCACAGACTGTACCTGCCAGGCTTTACAGATCACCATCTCTGGCCACGGATACAGTACCTGTGCCTGGCAGGGGTGCTATTGACAGTATCAGGTACTGAGCCAGACTGAGTACTATCCTCAGAGGTAGACATATGTTCACTGGACCCAGGTCCCTGCTGGGACTGTCCAGAGCCACGTGCATATGGTCTTCTAGGACTGTCTATGGACAGCCCACCCCCAACATTGCTGGGGCTGGTACTGGCACTACGGGAGCAGTTGTAACTTGAGGGATGTCTGCTGTGATTTCCAGCTGCTGATGTTGCTGGCATACATCCACGTCCACGTGTCACCTGTCCCGCACTGTCCTGACACATGGGCATGACACTGCGGAGGACATCTAATGTCTCACCCCAACGTCTATCCATGACCTCAGTGTAGTTATGGATGGCACCTGCTAGATCACAGATACAGTCATTTAAAGTGGTGTTATGTGCCCTCTGTGCCCTTAGTCCCTGTCTGGTGTACCGTTCCATACATGCCTGTGCCTCCATGACAGCCTGGAACATGCGTGAGGTTGTAAGACCTGTGGCACGTCTGCCAGGGGCATGATGACCAGCAGTGCTCCGAGGAAGAACCCCTGAACATCTGCCTATGTGGTATTGTTCCAGACCTCTGGGTATGGCTGCTGTGTCTGGATGCATGTACCATAGGTATCACCCTGTCCTGGCCATTGCTGACTGTAGACTGCCCCTCAGCTAAGGGCATTGGTGATGAGGAATGTATTGGCAGTATGACTGTGTGCATGGATGGGGTGGACAGCTGTGTACTGTCGATTGGTGGCCCAATGACAGACCCTGGCAAACATGCCTGTGCCTCAACACACCTATCCTTATTATCACTATTTGTGTCAGTGACATCAGGTTCCCTGCTGCAGTGAACCAGCCCAACCTCTTGTGAGAGGAAGACAGGAAACACACTTTACGGCCTGTACATGATGTCAGAACACATGAACAAATGCACACATGCACACATGCACACATGAACACATGCACACATGCACACATGCACACATGCACACATGAGCACATGCACACATGCACACACCTACACCCCTCACTAAAGCAGACACACACACACACACACACACACACACACACACACGCACACCACCAGCAATCCAGAACATACCCAATAGTGGTTGATGGTGGGGTACAGTATCACAAGACAAACAGTAATATCACACGTGTCAGCATGCAGGACGTATGTTGCTCAACAGCTTGCAGTGCAAGTGTAGACAGTCCTTGCTAATAACAGTATACATGGCTTTGATGCATGTGTGTTGTTGTTCAGTGATTAGCCTCACCCTGAAATGCAATGTGTACATGGACACAACATTGCTGTGCAAGTATTACAAGCTCTTCAATGTGCTGTGCACCATCACTCACATGTATACATATCATGGCTGGATGTTTATCTGTGTGTCACATAGATATCCGTTACTGATTAGAGCATCTGTGTCTTTAGCAGATAATTGTGGAGACAGGTTTAGCTCATGCATGCTATGTATACATACAGGATGAGTGGTGCATGTATACCTGATGGAATACCATTGCTCAACATAGCCATTGTACAGTAGTTATGGTGGGTGTAGAACATATTGTGGACATGCCAGTGCCAGCCATGATATGGCATGCTACAACACAACTGCAACATTAAACATCACACATACCCAATGTGTGTCATGTGACCTATACACTCAATAGCATTACAAGACATATATGTGTCACTTTGTGCAAATGGTGATTGCTATGCATATTGTGTATAGGTGCATATGTTTGCACACACACAACATTGAGGTGTATAGCGATGAATGCTATGTGTAGTACTGTGGTTACTGTAACTGGATGGTATGTCGTACCATGAGCCATCATCATGCAGCATCATGTGGTCACTCAAGGCTACTTATGTGTGCCAGACTGGCACATATCATGCTGTGCCTGAACCGCAGTACCATGGCTACATTCACCATTTCACAGCCAGTTGTTACATGGGTTTGCAAGGTGCCCAATAAAAAGCATTGCCTAACATGAATGTGTTGTGTGTTGCAGAGTGTCGCACTGCCTCATGATAGGCCTCTACCCCTCAGGTATATTATGTGTGCTGTGTGGATGACATTTGGGATACTGGAGTGTGACCTTACAGCGTGTGTCTGAATACGCCATGTGTAGCATATTAACATGTACTGCGTATGCCGGAGTTGTGTATGTTGTGTGCATGTGTATCGACTGCCTATCCAATGTCCACTATAGTGTAGCCACAATCGTTTGGGATGCTCTGTGTATTGCATGTGTTTGAGGCAGCCACTCACATTACTGAGATGTGCATAGTCTCATAGCAAACATGCACAGCATACATCATGCATAGGTGTGTTACATGTGTACATGGCCTACACCTCACCTATGACATGCACATTTTATTTTCAATATTGAATGTAGAACACACTCACCAGCATGGGTCTACTGCCTAGCTGTCACACCAGAGGGACCTACAAGGATATGAAACAGTTTGTCAGTGGCAACAACTGTGGCATTGCTACTGTGAGTTTGCAATCTTACAGTAGCACAATGGTTGACAGTCACGGGCCTACACATCATGTTCCAAATTATCAGTATTGAACAACACCAGGCTCCACATCTTCTAACTACACAGTACACATATCACATATACATGATCTAACAATAGAGGTAACAGTAGTCTACAGATATGCCATCTTACCTGCACGCTCCATGTGAACTTGCTGGGGGGCTCTGGCCTCCATGATGATACATGTGTGCTGTTGTTGTTGTTGGCCAGGAGCCCCCAGGCTCAGGGGTAGCTCCTCCACTCTGGTAACGGGTGGATGGGTGGCAACCCCACCACCTGTGGCAAGCTGTTGCCTATGGACATCAGACGCAGACTGCCGGACATGTCTAAGTAAATCACTGCAGTGATGTCGTACCTGCTCATATGTCTGGTTATGCATGCCTATGTCATTTATCCTATGGACAACATCTTGCCACAGGGCAGTCCGCTCATGCTGGTCCTGGCTGGTTCTTGAAAATAGCAGGGTGTAGTGTTGGATGAGACAGGTGGTTAATAGCTCATCCTCTGCACAAATATAGGCAGGATTGCGATGGTGGGCCATGACCCTGGAAGACAATGAAACAATATGTGTGAGCAAGTCATGTGGCACACTTAACATTATACAGTACAGATATCACTGAACTGCCATAAATAGCAAACTATTGTCTGTCAGAGGATACACACTTTCAATACCACATATCAGTGCTTAACCCACAACTGTCTGACAGTGCCTGACATGCTCTGTATATTAAAACATTTTCTGCACAGCAACAAAGAGAAACCACTATGTAAGACTATGCAACAGTACATGGCACACTGTATGTGACATAATGCACCACCTAGCCACAGGAGGTATATATCAAGCTAATGCATAACAACATATGTAATCCATTGCAATGATTGTAAAGTCCAGTTACAGTATTACCAGTATACCACACTAGTTGTTGATGGGAAACCTCTGCCTACAATATGTGCACATTCATGAATATAGGTGTCATACTGCTGTACTAGACTATACATGTTGCTAGTTACGCACTTATATCCTGTAACACACATATGACCGAGGGCTTGTTACAGGCATACCCACACACACATCAGACATAGATACAGGACACAGAGGTATGGCAACCCAGATGAGCTTTACGTGTGTACCATACAGTACTGTGTGTCAGTACTTACAAACCCTTATGCCTGAGGTATGTAATCTGTGAGCACTACAGGGAACACACAAAACAGTGTTTTCAAGCAATGTGGACATACACCATACTGTGCTGTTGAGGTCTACAGCTTCAGGTAATACTACAGTTCATACAGGGGTTTGATTCACCAGTAGTACAAATCAATGAGCATACATGTACTGCTTTATCCTCCAATGGCACACCCCAGTTAACACAAAAGGACTACGTCAAACCATATGCTATACTGATTTTTCTGGCTAGCAAGAGCATACACATCTTTTGCTGGGATCAGAGCTAGGACACATAATACCATGACAGAAACAGTCTCCCAATAAGCTATCCCACATATACACAACTGTGACACATTCACCATCACACGCAGTCAACCTCACATAGTAATTATTGCAACAAGTACATGTGGGTGTGTATTGGTTCATAGGTAGGTAATAGGCTATTGGCCCTAGGGCCTATAGAAGCCTAGCCAGACGGTACCCTGGCCTTTGACACCCAAGTAATTTAATTTCATGTGTCCCTGTCAAGGAGAGCCACAGAGGTGATTCTCGGGGTGTATTTCATATCGCCCATCCAATCATCAAGATCATTCATGATGAGTGCTACCGAGGAGCTTTGTTTGCTATTGATAGATAGTTTGTTCCAGAGTATGGGATGTCTCTGAGATAGGAATCTATCCCTCCAGCATATTCTGTTTATTGAGGTGACAAGGTTTAGGTCCCTAGAGCGTGTAGCTCGTAGGGATTGTGATCTGTTTACGTGGAGCATGTCAATAGCTCTGGGTTGGACATAGCTTTGTATGTTAGGCAGAGGTCATCCCTGGGTTGCCGGTATGTGACACAGTTTAGCTGTGGTTTTGTGAGATGGTCTGCATAGGGCATCTGTTTGAGGACAGTATTACTCTTTGTGAGGTATGTCTGTGGCCTTTCCAGTTGCTGTAGTTGTCTTGTGAGGTACATACCAGAAGGGGCATTGTACTCTATAATGGGTTTTGTGTGTGATAAGTAGAGGGGAACACTGACCTCTTTTTCCCTGGGATGACACAGCTTTTGTGATGAGGTGTGCCATGTAGACAGATTACATGACTAGTGTGGCACTGTGATTATCAAGGGGGAGACTACTGTCCACCTGTGTCCCATGGTCTGTTATCACACTTTCGGTGTTAAGTCAACTACCACCTATGTGGTAGTTCATGGGTACAGAGTTTTTAGCAAAAGGGATGACAATGAATTTCTGACATTGAGCTTGAAGCTTTGGCTTTGTCACCAGGCATCTGTCGCAGTAAATATGACTCTGTCTCTCTCTCTATGTATATATATATATATATATATATATATATATATATATATATATATATATATATATATACACACATACATATAAACATCCATTCGTGTACATATAGATATACATATAGGCACATATACAGTGCACCTTTCATGGTGGGAATATCAATTATGCGAAGTATGTGAGGTATACAGTTATGTAATGATATTGCACAGTCTTGTGCCAAATACATTGAAGGTGTTCTCAGCCCATGTGGCTTTAGCAGGCCTCACTGGCTGCAACACTGCAAACCTAACAAATCACACCCACAGCGTTTAACCATCACATGTCATATACAAGCACTGTATGCTGTCTTGTTTGCTACACACTACTACCCACATACATATATGCACATAACAACCTTCACCAACATATATATGACCTCCCTTCAGAAACAGTTGCAGTATGTCCCCTGCTCTATGCACATGTACAGATGCTAATATATGTGACACAGATACATCTCTCCATATGTGTGTGCCATACACACACAAGGTCCACACTGTTGTAAGTCCCTGGACCTCACGGCTGACCTATTGGGCCTTGCTGCAACATGAACAGGTGTCACGTGTGAGCACACAGTAAAATTAGAGGGAGTATATATAGCTGCAAATGCTAGATTAGCAAACTAGCCTGGTACAGCAGTTACCAATGCTAAGCTACACGTTGATATGACTAGCATGCATGTGTTACTCTGTCACATCCATGGTTATACAGCTGTATGCGTTACTCCCCCAAACAGCCATTGTCCACACTACTGTATAGACCACAGATAACATGGTTCAGATGTTTGACATTTAATGCTGAGCTACATATATCACAGTTATGTCCCACTGCACACAGCTACACACTGATTTGTCCATGGCAGTAGTTATGCAAGGCATATGTGCATAGATACGTACTGCTGCCACATATTGATGTTTCAAAGTATGTAGAGTAGTCTTCAAATACCTCTACTACATGCCAGTAAATGCATATCTGGTACATACCTTTCCTTTGTATGTGTTTGTAGTTTTCAGTTTGGTGTGTCTTTGGCTTTATTTTTTTTTTCCCCTGGTGTGGGTGGGGGTATGTTTCTCTCTCTCTGTCTCTGTCTCTGTTTCTCTCTCTCTCTCAGCATCTGCAATGGGATGATTGCATGTGTGGCCAGCAAGTACAGCCTGTTTTCATAGGTATCTGCACATGTGCATGTGATGGCCTCTGCACCAATTGGTGGCCACCATTTGGTAATTGCATGCAGCCTGCTGTGTGGTAATTGCAGTAATCACTGTCATAGCAACTCAATGCTATAAATTGCTATGTCAGGTAGACATAGCCCTTTCAGCTTTCGAAAGTGGGGCCCATGCTTGTTTGCTGTGGACACCGTTGTGTAAGTCAGGAGGTTGGTATAGTTCTTATATCTGAAGCTAGGGGTGTAGCCAGTGATTTAAATGTTGTACTCAGACCTGAATGTTGCCACTTCCACTACACAGTTGTCAGTGTAGAATTGTACTCACCCCTACAAATGCTAACACAAGATACATGGGAGTATGTAGTTTCTTTTCTACTTAAACAATTAACTGCCATACAAAAGTAGTTATTGAGATGTATTCATTTGGCACATGAACTGTTTGTGAACTGCTATACTGTGAATATTAATTTACTCACATTTGAACAGTTTGTGCTTTTTTAGTGTTGACATTAGCACAGGCTGCTCAAGGAATCTGGACAAATTTCAGTACTGAGTATGCTTACCTACATCCTTGGTGGACCCTGAACACACAGGTATATTGTATATTTGGGTAGGGGTGCAGAAGGACAGAGAGCACTATGAATTAATGTGTGAACTTTATCTAGCTGAACCTAAAGGGTTGCTGTGTACGTTAGTTTACCGAGGCAAGTAGTCTGTCTGCGTAGCTCCCAACTGTGGACCTATCCAGATGGTAGCCAGAGGTTAGCCTGTTATTCTTTGTCTGTGCACCACACAGGTCTTTTCAGCACTGGAACAATGGCATTGTCACAGTTGGTTGCTACCAGTACATGGCTACATCCCTTGGTATTTCAGTGTTGTACCCCTACATAAGGGTATGCTTCTGGAACTCCTTCCAAAGCTATTTGCACAGTGTGTAACATCACAATAGCTGATATGCCTGTGTGTTTCTGCCTCTGCCAGGCCTCTCAAACACTCAGGTACATATTTGAACAGACTCAGGGAAAAGTAGGTAGAAGTGAGGTACACTTTTACAATATTAGAGACATTAAGTTGAGACTTTGAGAGAACCAGAACATATGGATTAATACACATTTCCTGAAGTACAAGCAGTGTCTAACTCTTACTTATTGCCATTATTCATTGTGTAATTCCCCACCTTTCTGCCTATTGTCAGTACCTTTCAGAGGGTTTCAGAGGGACAGCTAAAACCTGTCTCAAAATCAGGGACATGCCTGAAAATTAGTCACAGTTGGGAAGTATGGCCTCTGCCCTAATCAGATATGCCAGTGTTTGTCCTGCTATGATACTGTGTGGGGGTTGTAAAGTGCTGCTGTAACATTATTTCCTGCTAGAATGTCTGGTTCTCTTTTCACAGTCATGTAATACGATTCCACAAGAACTGCTGGTAAAGATCCACAGAACAGGATTTGTGTTATGGAATTTCTATTTGTCCTTCACATTCACTCATTCTGATGCATGATATATTTATTTCAGCACCAGTTTGTTGTATGTTTACCATGGCTTAGTGGTACTTCATGCAGTCTAATGTGTACAAGGTCTGGGGTTCGAGAGGTGTTTTATTTTGCTGCTGAGCAGAACAAGGGCCCTGACATACAGCTTGACTAAGGCACTTTTAAGCAGTTGTAAGCGGGTTTGCGTGGGTTTGCGCAATGCTTAGCTAAGTGCACACAAGCACACACAGGCACACACTCACGCAAACCCACTAACTACTGCTTAAAAGTGCTTACTCCCGCTAACCCCCGTGCACATTTCTTTGAAAGAAAAGAAAATGGGGAGATAGAAAAGTGGTGAAAATGGGCACAAAGAAGGGAAGACAGTAGGGAAAACAGCTCGGGATGTGCAGGACGGATGTAGGGAAGGCCCTGCCCATTTCTTTAACAGCAACAGCTGTGCATATGCATTAAATTTGGAAGGAAATATTAAACCTTCAACCCTTGTGAGAGGGGTGAGGATAACAAAGTATGTTGTACTGCCAATTAAATATCAGTTTATGTGTCCAGCGGACATGTGTGCAAAATGGGCAGCTATGTATGGGGTGTAATTATTTTTGGGAGCAAATTGCCCTTTTCTTCTTTTTTTTTCAGGTGAGAGTGGAATGTGGGGTAGGGGAAGTAGGTATATTTGGGGAGGTAGGTTGGGGAAGTTAACAGACAAGAGAAACAAGACGCATACAGGGGCAGAATATGACACATGTGGTGGGTGAACACCATTGACGGGGAAGGATGTTTGGAAATCGCAAACCCATGAGCCCACAGATGGCAACAGTGGACCTGAGAGCCCCACCCATGGGTAGTCACCACTGCACCTTCACAGCCCAGAGGGTGGCTGTGCTGAGGGCTGCGTAGGAGGGGCAGGCTCACCCGTGAGTCACACCACCATGCCTCAAGCTGGTGTAGAGGATCAGTGACTGAACACTCGATCTCCCTACACACCACAGCCCGGACCGTTCGGAGGGTGATAGGTGGCCCTCCTCCGCCCACACTTGCACAGGGGGATGAGCCCCATCCCCTGCAGTGCTTCCACCTAAAGGTGGCACAGGGCCAAAGGAGGAGGAGGTCCCAGGCTGGGCACCGGACCTGCTGGTGCCAGGTGCCATCGACAGCTGAGGTGGGATAGGTGGGTCCGCTGGGACCGGCCTTCCCATACGTTCCATGTTTAGGAGTATTTAATGAAAATATGGGTTAGTAACAGTCAACAGCATTCCCAATTAATTATAACAGCATGCAGAAGTATTCCCATTAACCCAACACAACAGCGTTCCAACAGATGAACAGCAAGCATGACACATGCATATATGGGACAACAGTGGACATTACAACAGCATGCAAGTTTAATTGATGGCAGCAGGCCACCAATATTGTGGTATTTGAACAGGGCACATGCATCGAAATACATGCAGATAGTTATAAACCAATAGGGCATATGTCCCAACAAATGTTTTGAGATTACACATACCCATTGAGGTGTGGAATTGCATTTTTATGCACATACAGTAGGGTAGAAAATGATAGCTCCATTAACAACTTATATATCCTTCTAGTTTACACTACATTCCTATTGACTGCAGTTATATGTCCCCTACATGTATTATTACACTATACAATTGTCCTTAGATCGTGAAGTGGGTTTTGCTAGATCTTTATATACATGGGCGGTATCTGACATACAAACTGCCCGTGATGCAGATGTTACTGCTACATATTTTGTGAGTTGCTCAAACACACTACTGCTGAGATGGTACACTGACAGCTCTACTTTCATATACTTATCTAGATATGTTTAGGTGAAATTATCAGATATATGTTAACAGCTCCCTACATTTCTGCCAGCACAATGACATTTCTGGGGAACACAATACCAAGCTACTCATGTGCCAGATTAACCTGTACATGCTGGGCATGACCCAACAGTTGAGGACTGTGAATATGCTTAAAAGCTACTAGCACTCCCTTCATCCACTTTATATGGGCCTACCCAACTGTGTGTTAACAGCGCTTAATACAACAGTACTATTTCTATAATGCAAGGGTACAACAACATATCAAAGAAAATGACACAGACACACTCCAGGAATTATACCTTTATTAAACACTTAAAACACTTCTCTACAGGCTCTCTCATTTATTTTATATGACAGTACATGCAGAATAACTATTAGAGAATGATTATACCTTTATTTATTGTGTTAAAACACTTTTTTCTGTCTCTCTCATTTATTTTACATAACAGTACAAGCAGAATACTTACTAACCTGCCTGGTGGCGCAGTCTTAGCAGCCTATCTGCATAGGCTTGCTGATTTGCAGCACGGACACCTGCAGCTGTGAAGTAATTGAAGTGATATTGAGACATACCTATCCATAGTAAACACTAGAATAGCAATTCTTACATACTTAATTCCATGGCTACTTACTCAGTAGTGGGGTATTTGCCATCCCACGGGCCTCCTGGATCCACTGGTCCAGTTGATCTGCCTTACGTCTTTTCAAGTCTGTATGGGGGTGTCTGACCTGCTCACAAGTCCGAGGGATGCCTGTGGCACTGGTGAGTTCATGAGCTAGATGGTCCCAGGCTTCTGCTTTGTATTGGGTTCCCTGGTACTGGCCTCGCAGGAGTCTATCCTCATGATTGTGGACAAGGAGCCAAACCATTACTTTTGACTCCTCAATGCCCCAATGTTGCACTCAAAAATGACAGCCCTCTCCAGCATCGGCCATTGCTGCCTGCAGATGGGAGCTACAACCAGTTATGGCTAAGATTCCTGCCTATGGAGCTTAAATATGCATCATTTCCCGCACTTATTTGTGATTGGCCAGTTTTGAAAAAACACAGCTGAAGTTGCACCTGCTTAGCAATGGGTACACTTACATTGATATGTATGTGTGTGTTGAAAGTGCATACTTATGAAAAGCTGTTATGGCTTAGTGGTTCAGTACTGTGATTATGGTGCACAGTATCCCAGGTTCGAGGCCTGTCATTGCTTTTTATTTCACTACTGGCCAGACCGGCTAGGAGGTGTGGCTATGTTTTACCGACTTTGTGCAACTTTGCCCGACGTTGCTCTACGTTGCCCAATGTTGCTCTACGTTGCTCCACATTGCCCAACGTTGCGCTGGTTAGCACGGTGCGCAGCTACGCATTGCTTAGCAGTGTTTCACATTGCTTAAGATACATTACTTATGCATTCATCAGTATGCATAACCATTTCACTTTCTTATATATATATATATATATATATATATATATATATATATATATATAAAAAATTCGTTCACTACTACATAGACCATTTCAATGCTTTTTACTAAATTTTATTGGTAAATGTCAGGAATTCTTTTCATATACATATTTCCAACAGAAAATAAAAAGGGGAGTGGTGGGACTCGAACCGGGAATGCTTCCTCTTAGTGCGAAGGTTCTACCACTACGCTATTGCTATTTTGCTTAATTTGAATATAAGTTTCTTATTATCCTCTTCGATGTCTAAACTGCTAACTGTAGCTAAGCAATGGGCAAACACATGCAAACACGCACAAATATGGGTAGCTATATCGGGAATTATAAAAAAAAATTAAAGTTTTACATTTTATAATTGTACAGGGGTTTAGAATGTGGGGGAGTGTAGTGTTGGGTATGTACACATTTGAGCAGACTCACTCATGTCAGTTGACATTTCCCTATTGTGAAACTTGCAGGGGCGTGGAATTTTGGACTACTCAGCAATCTGACAAGCCCCCTGCACTCGTGCATGTTCCATGTTAGACTTAGAGTTGAGGCAACGCGCCCTCATTAATATGCATGGCGCTCTGCCGTCTTACTCTTACACTGGCGTTTCCGTGTAAGACTACTTTAGTCTTACACAGACGGTTCATGAATCCTGGGGGTAGTTGTAAGAGTTATTTTGTTTGGGACAGCTATCTTGGAATCATTTTTTTTGTTTCTTCTTATTAGCATCAGTCCAAGGATTTGTTTCTTTTATTCTTTTAAGAGTAGGGGTCATCCATTCTATTTCTTCTGGGATAGACACTATGTTGTTGTTTTTGTTGAATATAGTAGCTTCTTCTAAGTCATTAAAGGTTCTCACCTCATTGGTAAAAAGTATTTTTATATTGGCTGGAAAGGCCAGCTGTGCTTTAATGTTGTTTGTTTCAACAGTTTTATTATTGGCCAGACTTTTTTCCTTTGTTCTAGTTTTCTGAAAGAATAATCATTGTCAAACCTTATCAGCCTTTGATTGTATTTTAAGGGTGATTTTCTCCAAGCAGATTTTAATATTAGTTCCTTGTCCAGAAATGAAATAAATTTTATAACTATGGATCTAGGTGGAGTATTTGTTGAGTTAGAAGCAGGTTTCCTAAGTGCTCTATGCGCCCTTTCAATTCCAAATGAAAGTCCCTCTTTCAAGCCTAAAAATTCAGGAATCCAGGTTGTTATGAATGAAATAACGTCTTCTCCTTCAGTGTTTTCAGGCAGACCAAAGATCCTTATGTTGTTTCTCCTTTCTCTGTTTTCTAAGTCATCTATTTTGTTAAGCAGCCATGTATTCTGTTTAAGCAGAAATTCTTTTTGGAATTCTTCCTTTTTGAGTCTCCCTTCAGTGTCATTTGGAGACGTCTCTATATTTGTTATTTTGTATGGTGTTGCTATAATAGTTCCTTAAGAGTATCATTCTGTTTTTGAGAATTTAAATTGAGGTTTTCTAAGTCGTTTTTAAAGCCATCCATCTTCAAAGATAGTTCCTGTAAGGTAGATGTCATCAATTGCAGTTCTTTTTTCAAAGCAGCATCTGGATGAGAATTCCTTGAGTTGTTCATATTCAGTGACTCAATATATCTCCAAGTTACTTGACAGGAAAATTTTTGTATATCTCCACCAAAACTGATATTTATGTAGCTTAGTAGTTTATCTATAGATTTCTGATGTTTTAAACTTGAAAATAATACATTTTTCCTATATTATTATACTAGTTTATGGAGCTCTCAAAATTCACTGCTCTCAGTTGGCCATCTAGGCTCCGGCCCTTACCATAGATAATTTGAGGGGACTCTATCAAGGGATAAACCATTTAGGAGCTGCCCCTGTCCATTAATAGAACAGGAAGTACTCCTGGGGTTAACGTTCTATTTTCCATCCATAGATCTAAGCTGCACTTAAATATAGACAGGAATGTGCTCTGATTTATGTTGCTGAGGAGTCTGTTCCACAGCAGCGGTATCCTTTGCAAAATACACCTGTCTCTCCAAACTGTTCTGTTGATGTTGCAGAAAAGGTTTATATCCTTAAACCCAGTATTTCTAATGCCATTTAACTTGTTGATGTGCAGTAAATCCATCAGTATTAAATTGGAGGATACCACGTATGTTAGAACCAGTTCACTTCTTAGCAGTCTTTAGTTTGCCAAGTATAGTGACAGGAATTTGAGTCAGTCCTTGTAGTACACATTGTTTAGGCTTTGTATCCTTTTAGTTAAGGTATTATCCCTGTGGGCATTCCAGATGCGGCATGTGTCTGGACAGATACATGCCAAAGGTGGACATTATACTCATTGACCGGCCTAATGAGGATGAGTAAATTGGGACAATGATACCTCTAGATCTAGACACAGTCATTTGGTTTATAAGCTGTGCACATGTTGGTTGAAAGTCTGGTCATTGTCTACATAATTTCCCAAAACCTGAACAACTGGACTAAATCTTAAGGGTGTATTGTTGTTGTGGCAGTTCCAAAGGATAGGTGACTTCCCAAAGGATACAATAATGTATTTTTTGACATTTGGTTTCAGCCCTTGATTTGGTATCAGTTATTTATTTGGGACAAACCTTCTGCAGGAGGGCTAAGTCATTTATAGATTCAATGACTGCTCCTAGCTTGCAGTCATCTATAGAATTAGTCAGCCAGAGGCCTTTGGTACTGGCATTTACTTCAGTGAAGTAAATACCAAACAGGAGAGGTCCCAGCACAAAACTCGGGGGAACTCTGCTGGTGACCGGTCTCTTTGTGCTGGCAGGAAAATGACTGCAGCTGTTCTTCATTCACTTGGTACAAAACCTGTATGGAGGATGAGATTGAACAGTGTTGTTAGGTGTGTAGCAAAATCATGCTTCATGCTATCTAAGATGTATCTAGGGATATTGTCAGGACCCATCGATGCATCATTTTTAGCTATTGATAGCACCTTTTGAACTTGGTCACAATCAGAATTTTGTATGTCCCAAGCACCAACTGCCTTGGGGTTTATAAAAAAAATATCTCAGCAGTCTGTGAGCATGTATAAAGCCTATCATTATAGTACAGTTTTCTGTATGGGTAATAAAACATTACAAGGCGTGCATCGTGATTGGATATCAGCCTGCCTAGTGTAATAAAACATTACAAAGCATGCATTGTAATTGGATATCAGCCTGGCTAAGGCTAACATAAGTATTTACAGTACTAGACTCCTACATTCTACCCTAGTTATTTAAATAAGCATCATAAACTACAACTATTATTTTTTATTAAAAGTATTTAGAATACAGGTTTATGTAGCTACCAAATCAAAATACAGGTTTAATGCATGTATATATCAGTCTGCTAGCTAACATAAACCATATTCACATGAATATTTTGATAACTACACAAAAACATCATACAGAATTAAAAATGCGTCACAGTGGCAGTCAGTCAAAAATCATGCAACTGTAAAACTTTACAAAGAGTAGACAAATGTGGCTGAAATAACCCAGTATTGTCCACCATTATGCACTGCCAGGATTGCTTTACTACTGTTATTAACTACATGGTCACTAGGTAAGGGGGCTGCCCTCGGTCTCAGAAGTAAGCTATCTGCTGTACTCAAAGGTCTTTGCTTTATTCCTGCTGTGTGGCCGCAATATGGAATTTCTATGTTGTTTGGATGCATATGTGGGTTTTCTCTAGGTTCTCTGGTTTATTTCATCCCCCCAAAAAACATGGGCATTGACAGCCTACTCAGAATTATTTAGTTATATATTACATTTATCCTTGCCCTTGTGGCATAGCTTGCTGCTGAAAATGGTTTGAGGACCAGTCCAGTTATTAGCAAATAATACATTTAAATATTATATTATACATATATATATTATATTAAATATATATATATATATATATATAGATTTACATCGAACAAACAAAATAGATACCCACTTCAGCGAAAGTGCATTTCAACGAAAGTGCACTTTTGCTGAAGCCTAGTCGCTGGATCAGCTGACTAAAAAAAACACACACACAGAAAACATGTTTTGCAGGGGGGGGCAAGCTGTATTGTGATCTCCGTACTTCATTTTCAGAGTTTTGGTACTTTGCACAACTAGTGCGACCAAGTGGGTTTCGAAGTACTGAAACTTTGTACAAATGAAGTAAACCCACATATATATATATATATATATATATATATATATATATATGTGTGTGTGTGTGTGTGTATATATGTATATATATATATATATATATATATATATATATATATGTGTGTGTGTGTGTGTGTGTGTGTGTGTGTCTCTGTGTGTCTGTACATATATATATATATATATATATATATATATATATATATATATATAGATATATATATATATAGGCAGTTTAGGGCTTGATTCTGAAATGTGGTAACACCGTGGAAGGCCTCCATTGAGATGTACCAGTACCACAATCACTTTATTCTGTTCTACTCCCAGGTTGATGTAGGCAGACAAGAGTATGTATGAGTACTGGAGCATCACTGTGTATATGCTGCTCTACATCAATTAAAAGTAATGATATTCAGAAGCAGTCAACGTTAATGAATCTCACTACCAATTTATGGCATATTGCAAGACGAGCTTATCTCTCCATATTACCACTGACATAGTCCAATGTACCCCAACACCACAGTATCACCTCTATGTCAGCATGACCCGAACACCACAGTATCACCTCTATGTCAGCATGACCCCAACACCACAGTATCACCTCTATGTCAGCATGACCCCAATACCACAGTATCACCTCTATGTCAGCATGACCCGAACACCACAGTATCACCTATATGTCAGCATGACCCCAACACCACAGTATCACCTCTATGTCAGCATGACCCCAACACCACGGTATCACCTCTATGTCAGCATGACCCCAATACTACAGTATCACCTCTATGTCAGCATGACCCCAATACCACAGTATCACCTCTATGTCAGCATGACCCCAACACCACAGTATCACCTCTATGTCAGCATGACCCCAACACCACAGTATCACCTCTATGTCAGCATGACCCCAATACTACAGTATCACTTCTATGTTAGCATGACCCCAATAGCACAGTATCACCTCTATGTCAGCATGACTCCAACACCACAGTATCACCTCTGTGTCAGCATGAACACTGTAGGCATTATACATGAAATGCTGTCATGCCTAATTTTCTAAGGCTGAGCATTGACAGGTAGCATGCTGTGCATGCTGTTGTGTGTCACTTTTCATTTACTCTAGTAGTTTTTTAAACATCATCTCATGTTTCTGAAGAGCACAAGATTGTGCTGAAAGGAGTGTGTACATTCCATGCAGGAGTCCTGCTTAGGCCATCATCAATGAGGTGTGCGCCACCTATATATTAACCCTAGCACTGCAGTCGTTGGAGAGGAAATTTTGTAATACCTACAGTAATTCTATGGGTGACATACAGAGGACACACACCACATCAGTGGCACTTTCTACAGGACTCCAAATCTGCAGTATTACTTTAGGCATAAGGGCATTCCCCGTGTACTGTCTGTAGTTGTACTGCAGACATACAGAGCGGATATAACAGCTATGCTGGGACATCATTTCGCTTCAGTGAGATACACAATTAAAAATACAATAACTGACCTGCTGTAACACTATATACTTCCCCAAATTTCAGAGTAGTGAGAATGAAAAAGGGCTTTGAAATCAGGTGAAGATCTATATAATTCCTGATCAACACATGCTGTACGGGAATTATGTCATCCCTCTTTCAGAATTGACAAGATTCAGGTGTACTAAGAAAGACTGGGGTAATGTGTGGGCTAAAGTGTAATGTCTTTTGGAATTTAGCCCTTAATGTGGCCAGGCTAGTCAAACAGCATTTTTAAGAGACGGGAGGAAACTGAAATACTTGGAGACAGCTTAAACAGATGTCAGTAGAACATGCAAACTCCACAAAGGCAATGACAAAAGAGAAGGACTGAATTCTGAGCCCTGGAACTGTGAGTCGAAGGTCTAATCACTGAGCTACATCACTCTGTCCGTATCATATTTATTGATGTTATAGAAATAATATAAAGCAAAGAGATAATAATAATAATAATAATAATAACAATAATAATAATAACAACAATAATAATAACAATAATAATAATCATAATAATAATAACAACAATAATAATAATAACAACAACAATAATAATAATAATAATAATAATAATAATAATAATAATAATAATAATAATACATGTGAGCACAATAAAGCCATTGTTTTAAAATCCATCCCACACCTGGTGCCTGGATTCATGTGCCCATGCTGATAATGCAGGTCAACTTCAGGGAGATGTCTTAATACTGGTATGCCATCTTTGCAATGAAGTATTAAGGTAACTTTTGAGGGTGATAAAGATCCCATGGCAGTTGTCCAAAAGGAATAGGTATTGTTGTTCATTGAAGCTAAAATTTAAAAAATATATATATAAATATCATAACAATATATTAATCAAAATGCAACAATGAATTATACTTTTTATAGTTTAAAAATATCAGTGATTACTTTATTCATGTACCAAATTTTATTACACAGTGCATTTTGGTATTCCCTTCTGAATAAGAATGTCTCTGTAACTCATCATAGTGTTTTTACCAATCACTTTGTTGACTGCAGATATATTTTCTCCTGAAAAAAACTCTGAAAGTTTAATATTGTTAATTACAAAAGGTGTGTGGCATCAGAAACACATAAATTATTTTTGGGGAAGGGCTTCCGATATAAAGAAGTAGTCACACATCAATCCAACAGCTTACTGAAGCATCTAAGAAATCTGTAGTGAACAAATTGTGTTTAGCTATGAATTTCAAATCCATGTTACTAGTATTCAAATATGTAACAAAGAACAAAAACAATCTAAAGTTATTTTTCCACTTAGCCCAACAATCATCTAAAAACCTTCTCCACCTGGAGAGTTTAGAGAAGAAAAGAGAGAGTCATCATATATATATATATATATATATATACATATATATATATATATATATATATAAAGCATATGTGGAGGTCTGCATAAATGGGAACAAATGTAGCCAACCTAGCTGTCCCTCATATTTGTAAGAAACATTTTCCATCAGAATGTAAAACTTTCATGTATAAGACCATCTTAAGAAATTAGAGTAAAGCATCATTACATTTAGATGGGTATGGCCCACTGTATTCCAACTAATATTTAATAGCTTAAAGATCCTTATCATGTGGAATGGATGTATATAGACTTTCAACATCTAATTTACACATCAGAGTCTCATGGGGCATTTGTATCTAGTAAACAGAGTACAAAATCTCATTGGTATTACTGATTCTACTGATACTGGCCCTACCATGACACAATTAAGTTTTAAGATAAAATTCCAAAAATTCGGAAAGAAGCTCAGTTAAAGACCCCCTCCCCAAAACAATGGGGCTACGAGGTATGGGGTAACCATCTTGTGCACTTAACATAACATGTACTGACTCACAGATAACATTAATCCTGACCATTTAAAAATGACACCTGTCAATAATTTGTTTAAATAACAATGTATAATCCAGTTCCAAGTGTACATCTGTCATGTGATCATCGAGTTAGTTATAAGCCTCAATCTTGTAGTGCCGCAACAGCAAAACCACCACCTCACTTCATCTTCTTAATTAACCTCTGTGACAAACAACTCACAATATCTTCTCAACTTGACCAAGCCTACTTGTCAGATTTAGACAAGTCAGTGCCATACTTTCTAAAACTATCTCTTTGATTCTGTTAAATGTCATTAAGAATAGATTGAACAAATACCTTTATAGTAGAATGACAAGGTGGTTGAAAAGTTCGAATTATTAAAATGAAATGTTTTTGTTGAGAGACACATTTTTAGTATTACCTTTAATATGGTGCCAATATTTAAGATTAAGAACTTCAGAAAAAGATTTAACTTCATGAATTAAATCAACAAGTGAAATAAACATAGACTGAATAAAATCAAGACAAATATTTAGTAAAGAAAATGTTCATCAAAAGATTGACCAGTCAAATTAATTACCACATTATGTCCATTCAAAGCTTGGTTAATAACTCCATGAAGTTGGTCACCAGAGTGGGCTGTATCCCTGAATTAGTGGTGTTTATTGTCTGCCACATTTACATGTTGAGTATTTGCTAAAAAAAGTAGACCTAGGTGAGGTTTCAACATCAAAGAGTAATCTGACCTCTCCTGTGGCTCATGTATATAAAACACTTGTGTGTAGATTGTGTCAGTCGATAGGTGAAGAGTTCCAATACACCAATGAGACTCTCCTGATTTTTTTTTTGTGTGTGTGTGTGTGTGTGTGTGTGTGTGTGTGTGTGTGTGTGTGTGTGTGTAAATGGATGCTGTAGATGTATGGAGTTGGAGGCTGTTCATAATGGTTAAGGTGTTCCCCTTGCAGTCACAAGGTACAGGGTTTGATTCTCACCTTTGAAAAGGAAATTAGCTAGGTTTAACTCACCAGCGAACCTGAAGAAACATCACAGTTCCATAAATTAGATCGAACTTCTGATCTTTTATATTTATTTTTACCTTTACCTCCCCCACATTTGTTAATACGTGTACTTTTGGCAAAATATGGAGTCTTCCTAGATTTAATTTCACAAATGTATTGCCAGATTCATAGTAATTTAAATCCATATTAAACTTGCTTAATTTATCTATTTCTAGTACATTATCTAGCATTAGCATTTGCTGTTCTAAACTATTGTTTAATTGCTCAAATAATTGATGTCCAAGAAAATCCTGGCAGCAGAAATATGTGAACTAGCAATAGTTTTCAAATTAGAACTATCCTATTCATAAAAGTTAATGAAGGCAAATCAGTGAAGGTAAACAAAGGTACCTTTTGAACGGAGTACCAGTGTTCCATGAAAGAAATATCCTCAGTACCCATGCCTGGCTGTAGAAACACTGTCAAACCTTTTTCAACAAAAGTGCCAGCTTTGTGCTCTAAACATCTTCATTGGCTACGTGAGATCCAGGAATGCCTTTCTAATCAACTTATCACTTTTCAATATGAATTCTATACCAACACTTCTTTTCTCAACTGGAACTCCTTCTTGCAACAGGGAAATGGTGAACCATCATCCTTATCGCCAATAATATCCTCCAAAAAATGAGTTCAAATCTTTTTTGGATGGCCATCACACAATATTCAAAATGATGACGTCTAAACTTGCAGGAAACCAAACTGAAAGCTCAGCACTCAAAAAATATATTCTAAACAACAGTACGTGGAACTGACACTAGGGCGCTCATCTAAACGATACAATTCATCCTAAAAAGCACAGTGCTATTCTGTCAACATAAACGCATAATATCATTTATTATGATAACCAGCACCCCTCAGCAAGCCAGGTTTCCCTGCACCAAACAGAGCTTCTTCAATTCTGACATCATCAACTGCCCCAAACGTTTTCCAAAGAAGGGTGGGAACATCATGTTTTTTTGCCTGGCAATGACCATAGGAGTGTAGTATTTAACACAGAAGCAAATATCAGTGATTAAGAACATGACAATTATTTCAAGAAAAATGATCTATTGTGATCAGTGCTCTACCACAATTAACAAATTCAAATAAATGAAGCATGGGATCTAAGACTTTTGTATTTCTTACCTCATTCTTTCCCTGATTTGCCCCAGGAAGCAATTATCCTGATTCTGAAGTAGCTGAAATACTGATACAAAGAAAATGTTTGCATTGCAGTCACGGTGCTGTCTTGTAGGAAGTACACTAGGTTTGCTGAGAGTTATAACAATCATTTTTTTAATTAATCATTGAAGATCCATACATCAGAAACATGAGCAAAATATCTAAGTTTCAAGGGTGGAGAATCTTTGATTACAGACCATATTGGTTTACCTTTGATCACAGCAGATGCTGTAATACCCCAAAAAATCAACCAGTCCATCATGCATCAGTATTTCAAAACAACTGCCAGTGTTTCCACTTCTGTCACTAACTGGTTGGGACCAATTATGTATTCAGAAGACAAACAAAAGGCCTCACAAGGAGAAAAGAAGACTGAAGCTTTGGCCCTTTCCCAGGAAGGATCTAGAAATGGGCTCCAATCTAACCTCTCACAATGTTAAGATGTACCAAGAGTGTATTCATGTATTATGACTAGGAGAGTTCTACTCTAACAAAACGTGACTGCTCTGAAAGAAGACTACAACAAAAATAAAATTGTACAATGTCCTTGTAAGAAAAACTAAAATCCAGAAAATAAGTTTAGTAGGAAAAATAAATTCCTGTGTTAGCAAAATAACATTACCAGTGAGAAGAGGCCGTAGCTGCCCAAGCTCTAAACACAATTATACTTGTATTAATTACCTGATTGGGCAAGCTGAAAGTAAGCCAATGAAAACAGAAAAAAAGGATGCAACATGAACATTCCTAATATAAATTAACTGTACACTCCCACCATTGCAAAATTAGAGATAATCTACTAATATCAAACAAAAACATCTCTTCTGAAGCCAGAATGTTAGTGGCACAAAGTAAATATTATGACTGCATTGCATTACTTTATATACATACATGAAGAAACTTATAGTATATTTACCCTTCTACTCAGTCAGTGGCAAAGCCCAAGGCAGAGAGAGTCTATTAACAGTAAACTTATTTATAGGATCATTTGAGTTACAAGACAATTAAGTCAAGAGAGCATTGGCAACTTGCCAATACCCAACCTCAAGATGTGATGTCCACTTCCAGGGGGAGCAAAAGCATGTCAGGCCATGGATGAATTTGTAGTTATCCATCCAATCATCCAGATTCTTCAGGTAAGTTGTGAAGATATCACTTTGTTTGACATGTAAAGCCAATTTATTTCACAGATAGAGTAACTGATTGTTAATAAATCTGTCCCTCCTGCATGGTTTACTTAGGCGTTGGTGGAGGTTCACATCCTTACTTGAACTGTTTGTGGATCTGTTTGTCTTATGGAGGTACAAGAGAGATCCAGTAAGGTAAGATCTTTGAAGGCAACAAATGCAAGACATAGTTCTCCTCATATGAGTTTAAAAAGATGGGGTTTCAAGTCTGTCTTGGAAGTAAATGCTTTTTAGAGCAATATTCTTTTTACTTAGGATCCTTTGGGCCTTTCTAGCTGGACAGTGTATTGGCTGCATACATGCCAAAGGGGCATTGTACTCTACAACGGGCCTGATTAGGGTGAGTACAGAAGTATAATAACTTATTTTGACCTGGATGAGATCGTGTTAGAAATCAGTCGGGCTAGATAGAAGGATTAACTGACTACTGTTGCTATATGTTGGTCAAGGGAGAGGGAGTTGTTGAGCCAGGTGCCAAAGTCTCTAAATAACATGTCCAGTGTGAATGGGGTATTGGCTATACTATAAGTTGTAGATGGGGGGGGGTTACCAAATGTGACAGTTCTGCAATTTTTTCCATTCAGTTTAAACCCTCTTTTGTATACCAGTGCTTTGTAAAGATTAGTTCTTGGTGTATCAAGTCTACATCTGAAGAGGAATGAATAATAATACCAAGCTTACAGTCAATGGCAATTTGGCTAACCACTGGCCTAGGTTTAATCTGTGGAGGTCAGAAAAGTATATGCCAAAAATAAGAGGCACAAGCAATACAAGTAGGTTTATGTTAAGCTCTTTACATTTAGAATTGTTTGCAGTGGTGGAGTCTGTGCCTTTAAAGAGCTTACTAATTTCTGGTTTGGCTTGAATAGAGAAGATACTATAGACATGGTACATTTGTAGGATATGGAGGTAAGGAGTATATCTAGAATGTTTTGACCCTAAAAAGGCTAGTTAACTATTTATTCTAGGTAATTATCATTTTGGGTATAGGAATCTTCAGGCATATGCTGTTGTTGAAGTGTTAAGTACACTAGTTAATTGAAGGACAATTTAAATCTCCCCCCAAACAAAAACATTTTCCTTAAGAGTAGTTGAAAGAGTAACTTCAGGAATTTCTTGTAGTGATTAGGAGGCATTGACACACATTCCCATACTCAAATACACTGAGACACACAGACATATAGTCACACACAGACAAACATGCACAAATGTAGATAAAGAGAAACACATACAGACAAAACAGAGAAAAAGACTTGCACAGAATCACACAATCAAGCACAGGGATGCACACAGACACACACACACACACACACACACACACACACACACACACACACACACACACACACACTCAAATGCCCACAACAGGGACATAGACACCAATACATACAGAGAGATACACAGACACATACACAGACATGCATGGGTTCACATGCCCACACATATGTGGAGACGGGTTCACTTCTAAATTTCGAAATCCCAAAATCTCGAGTTCCAGAACATTGAGTTCAGAATCTCGAGATCTTGGAATACCGAAATAGTGAACCCTCCCTCGAAACACCACTATACACATAAAAAACAAGCGTATGCAGGGAGGCAAGCCCCCCTGCACCCCCCACACACCCCACAACTTAAATATACCAACTCCGACATCGCACTACAGTAAGGACATGGGAAATCTCCCGGTCCATGTTGTATGGCGATCTCCATGCAGGATTTCAGAGTTTTAAAACTTTGAACATATATGATCTTCGATCATATGAGATTCGAAGTTTTGGACTTCGAAATTCTAAACGTAACCCGTGGAGACACACACTCACACACCCCTGTTAGTTTATGTTTTAAAGTTTTTTTTTTAATTAAAATTTTTAGTTAAATTACTAAATAATAGAAACAGTGGGTATTTAAATGTTGCAGGCTGATTATGCCATAATTATGTGCTCTCATTTATAAACAGTCTCTCTGTACATTAATTCATTCATTCCTTTAGAGTTTGTTGTGAGGAAATCATGCATCGTCAAAACACCTCAGGATTTATCTTATTATCCCAGTATGCCCTAAGCATCTGTCAAAATTGGTGTTCGAAAAATCCAGGAGCGTCTCACCATCTTGGCATCTTCCTCTACAGTTTTGTGATTCTACTATGATGAGAAGATCAACATTAATTCAAGGTCTAGTCAAGAACATGCAGGGATCTATGTGATTTCTCTAGTGTTGAATCTGTAAGCACTTTTCCTCAATTTTGTAGTGCATTTCCTCCCTGAAAATAATGCCTACACTGTCGCATATAAGTAAAGCACAGTGTAGCTGCTTGGGACCTTTTTAGGATTTCACTGATTTTCAGTTTTATCACTGCATACCATGTTGGATTTGTGTGACATCCTGTAATAGTCCTTTAGCAGTTTGTCCTCCTGATGCTTGTATCATGTGACTCATTACATTTAATATTTTTTGGTCTCAAGCAAAGCAAAGTTTTGTAGTCCTGTCATCTTCCCCACTGACTGAAGCTGTAAATATATGGAGCCTCTGGAGTTGCACACTTACTGTGAAGAGTCAAGCAAGTGGTGTTGTCACAGCATAGTGAGTTGCTTAGTAAACCTGACACCCCTGTATGACAATGTCAATGAGTGAGTCAGGATACTGAAGCTAACAGCAGTTTAACTATTTCATAAATGCAACATTTTTAATTACTATCAAATGAGTCACTGATCAAAGAATATGCATATGGTCTTTCCAGAAAATATTAAATTAAGGAGTAGTTCAGAAAAAAATATCATTCTGTGTGAATGAACATAGCAACCTGATGCAAAAAAAGATAAAAATGTCATATTGTTGGGATGTAGAGCATGTTGTGGGAGAGAAATGATTTAGTTGCAAGAGAACCTTTAGTTGAAAAACAAACTTAGATTACCCTGAGAGCGCAGGATTAGTAAAACAAATTACAAATTTATGCTAACCACCTAGCATGTAATGCAGGGGTATTAGAACTGTATAAAATATTGCAATATCATAAAAGTGCACACTTTTTTAGTTTCTAATTATAGTAGTCCACTAACAAGTCATTAATGGAAAAAATACATTTAGTGCCACTGCTAACATCTTAGGGCCTATATTTGCCAAGAGAAGATGGTGGATTAAACATGAATGAATTCAGTGCAATGCTGTGAAGGGCAATCAGTTTTCCTAGAGCACATTTAGACAGCTTTGTTCCTGTGTGCTGCACACAGCTGAGTGAGCAGAGATGTGCATGGACTGAAATGTAGTACCTCTATTTGACAGAGTTGATAAGAGCAGGAAGGATAGCTGCAACTACCAAACTCCCACAAGTTGTAAAAAGGTTATCTAATGTAAATGTTTGTTGCAAATAATAGAAAGGTCTTCTTACAGTTTTACAGTGTTTGTATATAAAAAAAAATAAATAAATAAATAAATAAATAAATAAAAAGCTAAGAATACTTAGTAAGTTAGTGTGAAAGCCAGTAGAAAATAAATACTGACACTCTGACTACTGATTATGAAATACAAAAGTAATTCTGTTATTATATGTAAATGGACCTAATATCATGAAGATGAGAGTATTTTTTAATGTAGCCTTCACACAGACTATACTGTGGGAAACAAAAGGTTTAGCAAAAAAAATGGTTAGAACTACTTTGGTATCACAGAGGTGTTAATACCTTGTAGAAAATTAAGATATGATTAAAAGTGCAGCTGTTTTGTCCACAGTGGTATTATTATAATTATTTGGTGTTTTGTTATTCTAATATACTTCTGCGTTCTGTTTGTGGTGCTTTGTCTCACATCCATGGGATTTTTAATCAGTCCACAAAACATTGTTATGATGCTTTTTCTGCAAAGCAAGCTCTGCAGTAATACAGGAGCCATACTTTCCTGCCTGCCCCTGACAATTTAAGAACCAAATGGGTCTGAACCTCTGGTTTCCAGTAGGAACAGACTTACTTTAAGTAGTCCCTATACCTTTCCTGCAGGACCATAAAGAAGTGTAAACTGCCTTCAGTCCTCTGACCCTCACGTGGTATCTCACCTAATTCCAAAGCATCAGTGCCAGAGACATAGATCCAGCGTTATATCGCCTGTGTAATTACATGCAGATCCAGTGGTATATCGCCTGTGTAATTACATGCAGATCCAGCGTTATATCGCCTGTGTAATTACATGCAGATCCAGCGTTATATCGCCTGTGTAATTACATGCAGATCCAGCGTTATATCGCCTGTGTAATTACATGCAGATCCAGTGTTATATCGCCTGTGTAATTACATGCAGATCCAGCTTTATATCGCCTGTGTAATTACATGCGGATCCAGCTTTATATCGCCTGTGTAATTACATGCGGATCCAGCTTTATATCGCCTGTGTAATTACATGCGGATCCAGCTTTATATCGCCTGTGTAATTACATGTAGATCCAACTTTATATCACCTGTGTTATTACATGCAGATCCAGCTTTATATCACCTCTGTAATTACATGCAGATCCAACGTTATATCACCTGTGTAATTACATGCAGATCCAGCGTTATATCGCCTGTGTAATTACATGCAGATCCAGCATTATATCGCCTGTGTAATTACATGCAGATCCAGCTTTATATCGCCTGTGTAATTACATGCAGGTCCAGCTTTATATCACCTGTGTAATTACATGTAGATCCAGCTTTATATCACCTGTGTAATTACATGCAGATTCACCGTTATATCACCTGTGTAATTACATGCAGATCCAGCGTTATATCACCTGTGTAATTACATGTAGATCCAGCATTATATCGCCTGTGTAATTACATGCAGATCCAGTGTTATATCACCTGTGTAATTACATGCAGATCCAGCGTTATATCGCCTCTGTAATTACTTGCAGATCCAGCTTTATATCGCCTGTGTAATTACATGCAGATCCAGCGTTATATCGCCTGTGTAATTACATGCAGATCCAGCTTTATATTGCCTGTGTAATTACATGCAGATCCAGCTTTATATCGCCTGTGTAATTACATGCAGATCCAGCTTTATATCGCCTTTGTAATTACATGCGGATCCAGCGTTATATCTCCTGTGTAATAACATGCGGATCCAGCTTTATATCGCCTGTGTAATTACATGCGGATCCAGCTTTATATCGCCTGTGTAATTACATGCGGATCCAGCTTTATATTGCCTGTGTAATTGCATCCAGATCCAGTGTTATATCACCTGTGTAATTACATGTAGATCCAGCTTTATATCGCCTGTGTAATTACATGCGGATCCAGCTTTATATCGCCTGTGTAATTACATGTAGATCCAGCTTTATATCACCTGTGTTATTACATGCAGATCCAGCTTTATATCACCTCTGTAATTACATGCAGATCCAACGTTATATCGCCTGTGTAATTACATGCAGATCCAGCGTTATATCGCCTGTGTAATTACATGCAGATCCAGCATTATATCGCCTGTGTAATTACATGCAGATCCAGCTTTATATCGCCTGTGTAATTACATGCAGGTCCAGCTTTATATCACCTGTGTAATTACATGTAGATCCAGCTTTATATCACCTGTGTAATTACATGCAGATTCACCATTATATCACCTGTGTAATTACATGCAGATCCAGCGTTATATCACCTGTGTAATTACATGCAGATCCAGCATTATATCGCCTGTGTAATTACATGCAGATCCAGTGTTATATCGCCTGTGTAATTACATGCAGATCCAGCGTTATATCGCCTCTGTAATTACTTGCAGATCCAGCTTTATATCGCCTGTGTAATTACATGCAGATCCAGCGTTATATCGCCTGTGTAATTACATGCAGATCCAGCTTTATATTGCCTGTGTAATTACATGCAGATCCAGCTTTATATCGCCTGTGTAATTACATGGAGATCCAGCTTTATATCGCCTTTGTAATTACATGCGGATCCAGCGTTATATCTCCTGTGTAATAACATGCGGATCCAGCTTTATATCGCCTGTGTAATTACATGCGGATCCAGCTTTATATCGCCTGTGTAATTACATGCGGATCCAGCTTTATATTGCCTGTGTAATTACATCCAGATCCAGTGTTATATCATCTGTGTAATTACATGTAGATCCAGCTTTATATCGCCTGTGTAATTACATGCGGATCCAGCTTTATATCACCTGTGTAATTACATGTAGATCCAGCTTTATATCGCCTGTGTAATTACATGCGGTTCCAGCTTTATATCGCCTGTGTAATTACATGTAGATCCAGCTTTATATCACCTGTGTTATTACATGCAGATCCAGCTTTATATCACCTCTGTAATTACATGCAGATCCAACGTTATATCGCCTGTGTAATTACATGCAGATCCAGCGTTATATCGCCTGTGTAATTACATGCAGATCCAGCATTATATCGCCTGTGTAATTACATGCAGATCCAGCTTTATATCGCCTGTGTAATTACATGCAGATCCAGCTTTATATCACCTGTGTAATTACATGTAGATCCAGCTTTATATCACCTGTGTAATTACATGCAGATTCACCGTTATATCACCTGTGTAATTACATGCAGATCCAGCGTTATATCACCTGTGTAATTACATGCAGATCCAGCATTATATCGCCTGTGTAATTACATGCAGATCCAGTGTTATATTGCCTGTGTAATTACATGCAGATCCAGCGTTATATCACCTCTGTAATTACTTGCAGATCCAGCTTTATATCGCCTGTGTAATTACATGCAGATCCAGCGTTATATCGCCTGTGTAATTACATGCAGATCCAGCTTTATATTGCCTGTGTAATTACATGCAGATCCAGCTTTATATCGCCTTTGTAATTACATGCGGATCCAGCGTTATATCTCCTGTGCAATTACATGCGGATCCAGCTTTATATCGCCTGTGTAATTACATGCAGATCCAGCTTTATATTGCCTGTGTAATTACATCCAGATCCAGTGTTATATCACCTGTGTATTTACATGTAGATCCAGCTTTATATCGCCTGTGTAATTACATGCGGATCCAGCTTTATATCGCCTGTGTAATTACATGTAGATCCAGCTTTATATCACCTGTGTAATTACATGCAGATCCAGCGTTATATCACCTGTGTAATTACATGCAGATCCAGCATTATATCGCCTGTGTAATTACATGCAGATCCAGTGTTATATCACCTGTGTAATTACATGCAGATCCAGCGTTATATTGCCTCTATAATTACTTGCAGATCCAGCTTTGTATCGCCTGTGTAATTACATGCAGATCCAGCATTATATCGCCTGTGTAATTACATGCAGATCCAGCTTTATATCGCCTGTGTAATTACATGCAGATCCAGCTTTATATCGCCTTTGTAATTACATGCGGATCCAGCGTTATATCTCCTGTGTAATAACATGCGGCTCCAGCTTTATATCACCTGTGTAATTACATGCGGATCCAGCTTTATATCGCCTGTGTAATTACATGCGGATCCAGCTTTATATTGCCTGTGTAATTACATCCAGATCCAGTGTTATATCACCTGTGTAATTACATGTAGATCCAGCTTTATATCGCCTGTGTAATTACATGCGGATCCAGCTTTATATCGCCTGTGTAATTACATGTAGATCCAGCTTTATATCACCTGTGTTATTACATGCAGATCCAGCTTTATATCGCCTCTGTAATTACATGCAGATCCAACGTTATATCGCCTGTGTAATTACATGCAGATCCAGCGTTATATCGCCTGTGTAATTACATGCAGATCCAGCATTATATCGCCTGTGTAATTACATGCAGATCCAGCTTTATATCGCCTGTGTAATTACATGCAGGTCCAGCTTTATATCACCTGTGTAATTACATGTAGATCCAGCTTTATATCACTAGTGTAATTACATGCAGATTCACCGTTATATCACCTGTGTAATTACATGCAGATCCAGCGTTATATCACCTGTGTAATTACATGCAGATCCAGCATTATATCGCCTGTGTAATTACATGCAGATCCAATGTTATATCGCCTGTGTAATTACATGCAGATCCAGCGTTATATCGCCTCTGTAATTACTTGCAGATCCAGCTTTATATCGCCTGTGTAATTACATGCAGATCCAGCGTTATATCGCCTGTGTAATTACATGCAGATCCAGCATTATATCACCTGTGTAATTGCACGCAGATCCAGCGTTATATCATCTGTGTAATTACATGCTTATCCAGCTTTATATCGCCTGTGTAATTACATGCAGATCCAGCTTTATATCACCTGTGTAATTACATGTAGATCCAGCTTTATATCGCCTTTGTAATTACTTGCAGATAGACACACCTGAAAATACAGGGTTCAGAATACTTGTAACTGTATTTTTTTCCTTTATTTCTGGATAAAGATTATGTTTTCTTAATCTAAATTTTGACACTGGCACAAAAAATTGTTACATGTAACATGACTCATCTTGCAGTGCGGAACGCCCTGAATGCTATTTTCTTAAGTCACTACATTTGAGCAGTACATGTAAGCAGTATAGAAAATAAGTCACTAAAAATTGCAATCTAGGACCTGGTTCCCATTCAGTGACACTTTAAACACTGAAAGTTATGAGCTAAAATGGCTCACATATGTATACTGTACTTCATGAATCCTTGTTCAATTAAAGTAATTTATTCACTTATGAAACAGTTTTTCCAATTGAATTACCAAAGGCACAGTATCAGTGAAAATTGTTTCACTATTAAATTCTCTAGATTTTGTGTGTGCATGTGTGTGCATTGCGTGTGTGAGATGGATGTGACAGGAGAGTTGTCCTGTTACATCAAGACTAAGACAATGATGGCTTGACTGCAGCTATTTCCTCTTCCTTGATGTAACAAGCCACAGCACATTTGTCTCTGCAGGGATTAACTAATAAGTCTTTCATTCCAAGTCCAGCAGTTTGTTAGTTGGCTTTTATAGCATCTTGGTACAAAACAAGATATTCCCAACTACTTTATATCACAAGGGACAGTTAAAGGAATGAGATCTGGCAGACACATTTCTTAATAGCTCTCACTCCCACACACTAAATATCCCGATTTTAAATTTGCTGGTATTTCTCTTGATGTTCACTACAGGCCATTTTCAAAAGATTCATCTTACGCTATAACCAGACTAGGTCAACATTTTCTGTAATTTTCTCAAAAAAAAATAATATAAAAATTCCTTAATGGTGCCATCAAGCATCTGTTCTTATACCATGACATATTTGACTATACTGTCTAACTGTATAATCAACTCTGTCTTAGGGAATCAGCTTTATTGCACATATTTGCTTATGGCATGCAAAATAAAGATTCAGATACTTCAGCTTTCTAGTTTACTGAATTACAAATGTTCAAAACTCAGACTGCTACAGATTTTATGCTCAAGCCTGTTCAGTTGTAAAATTCCTAAAGACTCATGGCCCAAATAATAATGCTCAAATACAGCTGCCTCTTGCTATTCCTAAGCAGCTCCAGGCACGTTACTCACTTCACCACTTTTCAGAGTGCAGCTTTCCCTAAACAGTCTTCTCAAAGGCTGGTAGGATATAAACTTTGAATGTATTAATTTCATTTTCTTTCATTTTTTCTCAAAGGTAACATGCAATGCATTGTTTCATCAATTCACAGAATTTGCTTCTTACAATGCTTCTGTTTGTGTTCTTCAACTCACCTGTGACCACATCTGTTACCTGTCTTTTATTTGACGTAGAAGATGCCTAAGTATGTGCCTTGAAGCTTCAAAAGAAACTCTTGAAGGAGCCAGTGGTCTAAGACCCTATTTTCTGCCACTTCCCTGCATAATATCCCTGCATGTTATACTTACACAGTTGCGTATTACATGGATGTGCAATACTGCAATGGGTGGTTATCATTCTATGACTGGATACATGCATGACTTAAATGATTCTGTACCTCTTGATACACTGTTATTGCTTCTCAGGTGGATACTCAAAACCAGACCTCTTAAGCCCTACCCTTTCAGGGTCTTTATGCCCAAACATCTCTCAATCAGAGCCATATTGCCACCCAATAATGGTTGGGATTCTAAAGGTCTGTTTTCATAACTGATGTTCTTAGCTATAGGCTCCTTCTCTGGAAAATCTGATATGTGGATTTCCCCATAACTGGTGCCAATGTCCTCTGTGTATCCATCTTCAGAGAGCTCTGGTACTTTGATTTCCAGATTATCACCCACACAGCTGGCATTTTTTGCAGCATTTATCTACTGATGTCCATGTTACAGCCAATAGCAATTTATAATCCATGGATATATTTTGGATCCAAGAATATCTTGACTGTCACTTCCATAGTGTGAACTATTTCTGAACTATCCCATTTTAATGTCTGTAAAGATGGGGATCTAGTAATCAAGTCTGTACACCATTATGTATTTCATCTCTGCCATGGTGCATATGGTTTTATTATCAGTGTTGCAATCTGCTGGGTGCTCTGTATCAGACAAAAGAATGAGGTCATTTACTGGGTCTACTCTGTACTCAGTAAGAAGTTTTGTATCAGACACAGGGCATTGGTTCTGAACTCAGTTAAGCCATCTGTTTCTGATACTGGATACACATTACACAGACACAGAGTAAATGACTTTGAATCAGACACTGAGCATGTGGCAATAATGTTCTGCATTTAGTTAAAAACTGTGGCAAAGGAAATGGCATAGGTCCATTTTATACTCAGTAAAGACCACTGTAAGGAACAGTGTGTGCATGTGTGTGTGTGTGTGTGTGTGTGTGTGTGTGTGTGTGTGTGTGTGTGTGTGTGTGTGTGTTTATTTTTAAGCCAGGTGACTAACTGGTGCTCCACAATTCAATATTTTCTCATAGGATTAAACACCTTTGTTTTTTAACTAGATCTATCCTTTCTCAGCCCACCCTTCTCTTCATCCCCTAGTACATAATTTATTCCTCTGGGGAAAGTGACAGACAATTTTTTTTATTGTATGACCCATTCCTTCTGTGACCTGAGCAAAAACATATAGGCCCATCTCTTACCTGGTAGATGACAGTCAGAACTGGAAAGCTGTCATTCATGTGGAGTGGTCCCTAACTGCCCAACATCTGTTACCTGGTAGATGAGAGTCGGGAATTGGCAGAAGGCTGGCATTCATGTGGAGTGGTCCCTAACTGCCCTAATTCTTCCCCATGACAGCCAAAGATAACATTATCATTGCTGTCTGGGAGTGCATCCATGCACGTCTAACCCCCCCCCCCAGCTTACTCCGTATTTTAGCACCACAGTGACCTATACTGTTAGGTACAGTTTAGCAACAGGTTGATATGCTTTACACCCCATCCCCCAGGAATGATGCCCACCCCAACCAACTCTTAAAGCTTCCCATGCCATCAGTCAGACATGGGTTACCCAGGGTATCATACGGGTTTTATCCTGCTACACCACAAAGTTACGCTTAATTTCCTTCATTTATTTGATAAAGAGACAATCAGAAGCAATATCCTCACATTAGGGTATGCACCAGACGTGGATCATTTATTGGCTCTTTTCCTTCACCTACAATGCCAGTTACAGCCTATAACAGTTAACACTCAGAAATGCTCTTTTTTCTTTGTCTTTTAGCCTGCTAGCTGTTTTCCATGCAAGATCAGGTTACAACATGGTCTGGGAATTTACCCTTACCTTGCTGTTATGCAATCACAGAGTTAGTTTATCTAGGTTCATAGGTTCATAGGTTCATACCAGGCTATCTGCCCTAGGGCATTTATAAGCCTAGCCAGAATGTGTTTGGCTTTCGCCACCCATTTTAAATTTATTTTACTATGCCCTTTTTCGAGGTTAGTATACTGTGCCTCTGTCTAACAGTGACACAGAAGTGATACCCAGGGTAAACCTACGATCTCCCATCCACTCATCAAGATTCCTCTTGAAGAGAGTCAATGAGGGATTCTGCCTAACCTGGACTGGAATTTTATTCCAGAGTGAAGGGAGCCCCTGGGTTATGAATCTGTCCCTCCAGCATGTCCTATTTATTTCAGTGCTGAGGTTCAAGTCTCTTGAGCGCATTGCTCGATGGGATTTCGATTTTCTGAGGTGCAGCATGTCCATTAATTCCGGGTTGGACATGGCTTTATACGTCAGGCACAGATCGCCTCTGAACAGGCGGTATGCCACTGAGTAGAGCTGGAGTTTCTTTAACCAGGCAGCATATGGCATCTGTTTGAGCCCTTTGATCCTCTTGGTGAGGTACTTTTGGGGTCTTTCCAGTTGCTTCAGGTGTCTGGTAAGGTACATCCCCAAAAGGGGCATTTTACTCAATTATGGGCCTGATGAGGGATGAGTAAAGAGGCATGATGACCTCCCCTGATCTAGATGTGAATCCCTTCATGATTAGGTGGGCTATATAACATGTTTTTCTAACCACTTTGGTCACGTTGTTGTCAAATGAGAGATTGCTATCAACTTGGGTCCCCAGGTCCCTAATTACTTTGTCTGTACTTAATGGATTACCACCTATGTGGTAATTTGTGGGTACTTTGTTTTTGCCAAAGGGGATGACTATACATTTTTTGGCATTTTGCTTGAGGCCATGGCTCTGGCACCAGTTGTCTGTTTCTATGAGGCCCTTTTGGAGGATGCTTGTGTCAGCTGGAGAGTCGATTATGGCACCCAGTTTGCAGTCATCTGCGAACTTGGTCAGCCACAGCCCTTCCGTGTTGGCCTGTACCTCCGAGAAATATATACCGAACAAGAGAGGTCCCAGGACTGAGCCTTGTGGGACACCACTTGTAACTGGTTTGGAGTCTGACATGGCTCCAGCAATTCTAACCATGTGGGTTGTGTCCTTCAGCCAGTTTGCAATCCATCTAGTGACATAGGGGTTTATATTTAAGCTGGTGAGCTTATCTATAATGCCTGAGTGGGGTATTGTATCGAAGGCTTTTGCGAGGTCCAGGTAGGCTGTGTGGACCACCTTCCCCTTGTCAATGGCCTTGGTGACTGTTTCAAAGAAATCAACTAGGTTTAAGAGGCAGGATCTGCCCTTAACAAAGCCGAACTGGGTAGGATCCAGTGTCTGTAGGTCCCCAATATCTTTATTTATGAGGTCCATGATGATCCTTTCCATAGCTTTGCAGACCAAGCTAGTCAGGCTTATGGGGCAATAGTTTCCAGGATCCGTTGAGGAACCACCTTTATGGAGAGGGACCACTGTTGCTGTATGCCACTCTTTTGGCACATATCCTATAGTAAGGCTGAGATTGAACAGTAGTTTTATGTTTGGGTTTAGCTCTTCTTGGAGTTCATGAAGGATGCAGCCCGGGACACCGTCTGGTCCCATTGATGCTGTGATTTTTGCTTTGGAGAGGGTGGCTATTACCTGAGCATCTGAGATGTCAGGGGGGCAGCACTCTGCTGGGATAGATATTTGCCCTTTTGGTGGGGAGGGGGGGGAGAAGTTTGCACTGAACCTGTCAGCTAGGATGTTGGCAATGTCTGTGGGTTCGGTGTATTTTTTTGTCATTTTGGATTAATTCTGAGCATATCTGGGAATTACCACCCGGGTTCCTAACATAACTAAAGAAAGCCTTGTGATTATCCTTAGTGTCCTGTGCAATTTTTCTCTCGAAGCTAGCCTTAGACATTTTTATGAGTGCCTGTAGTTTTTTGCTAATACTGATCAGTGATGCCTTCCCTTTTTGGGATTTTGCTCTATCATTTAGTAGCTTCCTCCTTCTATTGTATAGTTTGTTTATGGCTGGGGTCCACCAGACAGGACGTCTGCCTTTGGAGGATTGGGTCTTGGTTTTATTTGGGATCGCATGATCTATGCATTCCTGAAGGTGTTCATAGAATGCGTTTATAAAGGATTCTGCGGTCTGGGCCGTATTTTTCACAGGCTCGGGGGCTTTGAAGGATTCCACCTCGGTTTTGAGGAGTGTGAAATTTGCTTTAGAGAAGTTTTTCACTGTGGTTTTCTGGGCAGGGGGTGGGGTCGGGATGTGAATATCCAGTGAGATTAGTTTATGGTCTGATCTTACCAGTGAGGGATACACTTCTGGTCTGGAGCATAGAGTCCCCATGTTGGTGATGATCAGGTCCAGTATGTTTTCCCCTCTTGTGGGAGTGGTAACAAGTTGTTCCATAGCATTTGAGTTTATAAATTCTAGGAAGCTTTGGGCTAGGGTGATGGAGCTAGAGTAATGCTCCCAGTCTATGTTTGGGTAGTTGAAGTCGCCCAATATAATGGTGTTTGGAGAGACCTTCATATTTTCCAGTGTTCTCAGGAAGGCCGAGTGATTTCCTGGGTTTGGGAGGGTGGTCTGTAGCAGGCTGTAAACTGGAAGGCAGTTTTACCCACTGTTAGTTGCACATGGATAGTCTCTGATGCTTCGTGCTTTGCCACCAACCTGGAGGTGTGGGTATCTTTGATGAATATCGATACTCCCCCTCCTTTTGTGGTTTGGTCCAAGTTTTGGGGCCAAAAAGCATGGTATGAGGTATAACCTGGTAGTGTTGGGGTGCTCTCGGGAGCCCTGAACCAGGTTTCTGTTACTGCGCAGATATCGATGTTCTCCATGCTAACGAGAGTTTCGAGTGCATGCATCTTGAGGTTTAGACTTCTGGCGTTGAGTAGCATTACTCTTAGTTTCTTATCCCTTGTGATACCTATGGAGGTGGGTTTGTCTTTTGAGCCTTGCCTAAAAAAGGCACTATGGGGGTAGCAAGAGCCTTTGCCAATATCCGAAAGCCCAGGGGTGACAGGTGCAAGCCGTCCCTAGTGAAGCATTGTGGCTTGTCAAGCATATCATCCCAAGCTGACAGGCATTGGATCCCCTTTGAATGACACCAGTACTTAAGCCAATTGTTGAAATTGATCATCTTGTCTTCATATTGTGGCATAATTTTTGGTGAGGGTAAGATGCTACTCAAGGTCAGGGTCATACCAGCCTGGGCTACATGCTCCTCTATGTCTCTTTTCATGTAGTCCAGGGAGGTACGTCTCAGGTCATTCACACCAGCATGGACAATGACTGAGTCATATTTGTACTTGCCTTGGAGTGACCTGAGTGCTTCTGTTATGTGGCGGATCCTAGTGCCCGACAGGCTGCTCACCGTGACCCTCTCCTTGTTCAGCCTGGTGAGCGGGACGTCAGTGTGCCTGACGATAGAGTCACCTATTACAAGTGTATCAGGTGTGTTGTTTAGTCTTAAGGGCTGTGACTGTTCGGCACACTGGCTTTGTGAGATATGTGTTGCACGTGTTTTGTTTTGGGGTAGCGGTTGCTTGGGTGTCTGCTTTGGAGGTCTCTGCTGCTTAGGCAGATCTTTATTTAGAGCCTCAGTATGTTTTGTGTGATTATGTGTTTGGTTTGCTGTCGTGCTAGGTCTATGTGAGACTGGAATTGTAGTGAGTGTGGTTTCCTTCTCCTCCTGACTGGTTATGCCAGTACTGAGTTGAGAGAGCTTAGCCTCCAGTTTGGCTATATGGTTGCATCTCTCACATGTGTTGGAATTTGTTGGGAGGAGGAGAGGGTTGTCTGTGTACATGAGGCAGTTGTAACATTGCCTCAAGATTCCCAGATTCACCAGCTGGACCGGAGAGGAGATTGACAACTGACCTTTGGACATGCTAGAATAATATTGGGAATTCCTTTATAATTGAAAACAAGCGCCAGTGGGGAGTGAGGGTGTAGTGCTTTTAATTTTTAGTGCTGACTTATATAATTGCTTTAGTGAGCAAGTGCCAGGTAACTTAAGTGCAAAGTGTTACAGGTAACTTAAATGCAAAAATGACAAACAGTAACTTTCTTTCAAGTGAAACAAGGAAATAAGTACAGTAAGCAATACAGATATCACTAGTGATCCACACAAGCACTGAGAAGCCGCGTATTAGGTGGAATTAGTGTTCCAGGGAAATAACAAGCAAACAAACAACAAGCGTATAAACAAAGCTAGATTCAGCAGGCCTGGATCTAGTCAATGCTACAGCAAACAAGGTGTACCAATTTCAGTAAGATACAGTTCAAATATTCAGGCACTATAAACCTTTAACCGGAAATTCCCAGCTCAGAAGGGCAGAGTCCAGCCTCTTCTCCCACAAGAGTGCAGACCACAAACCTTCTTAATGTAAAATGACTGGCCTGAAGCCCAAGTGCTTAAACCAGAACTAATACACTTTAAGAATAACAGACACTGGGCTCTCAATCAGCAGTTCCCAACTTAGAAGGATGAAAGATACCTGTCCTGCCACCACAGTGCATGCCACAAACCTTCCTAATGTAAAACAACTGGTCTGAAGCCCAAGTGCTTAATCCAAAAGACTTAGAATGATAGCTACACTTTAATCAAGTTACTACCAAGCAGTAATAAATACAATTGAATACTTTAGAGAATGCCTGGATTAGTGCTCAAGTTACACAAACAAAGTTAGATCCAGCAGGCCCGAATCCAGTCTATGCCACAGCAAACAAGGCGCACCAACTTCAGTAAGAAGCAGTTCAGATATGCATGCACTATAAGCCTTTAACCAGAAATTCCCAGCTCAGAAGGGCAGAGTCCAGCCTCTCCTCCCACAAGAGTGCAGACCACGAACCCTCTTAATGAAAAATAACTGGCCTGAAAGCCCAAGTGCTTAAACCAGAATTAATACAGTTTTAGAATAACAGACACTGAGCCCTCAATCAGCAGTTCCCAACCTAGAAGGATGTAAGCTACCTGTTCTGCCACTACAGTGCAGACCACAAACCCTCTCAGTGCAAAACAACTGGTCCGAAGCCCAAGTGTTTAAACCAAAAGGCTTAGAATGAGTTACACCAAGCAGTAATAAATACAATTGAGTACTTTTAAGATGATGCAAAGGTAAAATAAAGTAGGTAGAAACACAAGTACAGTAAAAGCAGATGAAATTTTTTTTTTTTTCTGTACAAGTGCTGAGATCAAAGAAACAGATTTGAGTGCTGAAACTAGAAAACTGGCTAGTTATAAGAAAAAAAACTAAGCTAGAAGGCTTCCTCCAACACAGAAGGGCTTGGGGGCTCAGAAGCCTACAAATAGTCTATACCACTTAACAGGAAAGGCAGGAAACAAGCTTATTTTTTTTCTGTTTCCCAGATGCTCTCTTTGTACACAGTAGGAGTGCCTGAAATCAGAATATGATCTCACTGCACTCAGTTGAGTGAGCAAATGAGATGGGCCTAGAAGGAGTATCCAAACACAAATTTACAAGAGGGGCGGGCAGTTTCAAGGCCACTAAGATTAACATCAAAACAAAAACAGGGAGGTTGGGTGGGACTAACTGAAGAGCAGAGTCAAAACTTCCAGTTCAGTTAATATTCCTGTAACACAGTTAAAATCAATTTAAATACTGTATTTTTGGGAAAAAAAGTGCAGATAAAGGTACTTAAATTCTCTTATACATCCAGTTGAATACAGCTAGTTCTTAGCCGGCCAAAGCTGAGGTTTTTAAGCAGAAAATATTTCACAATGTACCACTTAAATATTTCACACTGTACCACTTAAATATGCATTACATAACATCATAACATTACAGGCTAAAATTCCTTGTTGATGTGAACATTCATATTTTTATTTCACTGGGGCCACAACTTTAACATTAGTGGTATCTATCAGTGCAACAGTTTGATGGCTATCAGAAACATGTTAGGCACTGTTTTTGTAGTCTCTACAATAATACTTCCTAAGTCAACGTATATTCAGGCACATCATTCTCAGGTCTGTCTTTGCATTTGATATTTTGGTATTCTTAATGTGTTCAGAAATATTCATTAACAACTATACTAAACCAGTTTTATCTTTGCCATTACAACTCATATTGCTATTAAAATTCTTCTTTTTTTTTTTTTTGCTGGCTTGTGCATTTTTAAACACCTTTATTGAATTATCACTTGAGACAGTGGCACGCATACATTAATATAAAAGAAAAAAACAATAGTAACATTTTCCATTTAAACACATTATACATTACATTTTCTTTCTTTGTGACAAATGTCCTTCTATCCAGCACAATATAAATCATTCAGTTCCTGCCTTATCTTAAACCTCACTCCTTCTGAACGTTATTTTGCATATATTGTTCTCACAAATTCCATTCATTAATCTGTAATTTCCTCCTTCCCTTCTCTAACGATCCCTCTTCCGATTCCTTTATCTCTTTTATGACATTCAGAACTTCAAATACAGTTGGTTTAAATTTTGACATCCATTTTCTAATAAATGTTTTACTGGCATCCAACATAATTAAACTTAATAATGCGTTACTATGTCTATGTAATTCAGATCTTGTCTCCCAGCTCAAAATAATTGTTTCCTTAGTTGCAGTCATTTGCTCCCCCAATATTTCTGACAGGGAGCTCTGTAGGGATTTTTTTAAATCTGCAATTTATTAAAATCCCAAAAGATATGATCCCAATTACCCCTTTCTTTCCCATCATAATTCTAACATTTGCTATCTGTCTGATGAAAATTGTTTGAAGTCTGCTTGAGGTATGAAAACACCTCAGCAAACAAAAGTCCTAAACCTTCTGAACTTTGTTGCATACATTGGAGCCATACATATGTCCTCACATCATTCACTTGCAAATTGATTTTCTAGTCTACCTTCTCCAATTTGTTAACCTCCTTTGATTGATTATTATAATTATCATGTGATATTTGATATGCCCTACTAATTATTCCCCTTTAAACAGCAGCTTATGTTCTACAACTAAAACTCTGCCAGAGCAGGTCTTTGACTTAGGACCCTCCTATCCCTTTCTCTTTGCCTACACTCTGATCTCAATACTTGTTAGGGAGGGCAGTGTCTAACATGCAGTCCAAATGTCTTCTTGGCCCTTAAGTTTCCCTCTCAAGTTATTTGCTTCCAATACCTTGATTCCTTTGACACTTTTCCAATAAATTCCAGCCTCCTCTTGCCTATTTTCTGTACCCATACTTGTAGTAAGTTAAAATTCATCCCTTAAGATATTACGGACCTTTAGCAGTATCATTATAACTTTGGTGGTCTATAATTGGACTTTCAAACTCTTACACAAGTCAGAACATTTGTAGTACAACATTGTTTGTTGAGATTGATTTTACAGTAATAAATGCCGAGTTTGTATTACCGTGTGAATACCACCCATACTTGAAGACATTTCTGTTTTAAAAAAGGGCTACAGTCAGGCACTTGTGGCATTACTGTTTGGAAGACAATTTAGTGATTATATGGATATGTGCATGCAGCATCTTTGTGACAGCAATACGTATAAAGCTGTGGAAACTGAAAACTTTTTCTCAGCTATTAGTGATTATAGGGAGCTGATTAATAAGGGATTAAGACTTGGCTATTTCTGCCAGTCGGATGTTAAAAAAAAGTTTCAGACAACTGGCTGTAAAATGGCTTTATTTTACTGCCTGCCTAAAATTCATAAGAATTTACATAAACCCCCCGGGAGACCCATAGTCTCAGGGTCAGATTATTTTCTTCATAATCTAGGTGTGTTTTTGCATCACTTTTTGTACCCTTATGTTATCAGATTGCCTTCCTATATAAGTGATGTCTTTGATTTTTTGGATAAAATAAAAGATGTCAAAATAAATAGGAATATGGTTTGGGTCAGTATTGATGTAAAAAGCTTGTATACAAGCATTAGACATGAGTTTGGATTGGAAGCCCTTAGGTTTTTCCTTGGAAACTCTCCTGCTTCAGAATATGTCATGGAAATGGTTCACTTTTGTTTGACACATAATTTTTTTGAGTTTAATAATATTATATATCATCAGTTACAGGGCACGGCAATGGGGGCTTCATTTGCCCCCATGTATGCAAATCTTTTTATGGGTTTTTTTGAAGCGAATATAATTTATAAACATAGATTTTTTCAAGAACATGTTATTTATTATTTCAGATATGTTGATGATTTAATATTTTTGGTGGATAGTGACAAAGATACAATTATTGGATTTTTCAATGAAATCAATGTTAATAAATTTTATATTAAATTTGATGGCCTTAATATTGGTCATATTATCCCTTTTTTAGATATAGTATTGGATATTTCAGATGGTGAGAATATTACAACTCGGCCTAATAAAAAATTTGAAGGAACTTGTCAGTATCTACATGGAAATAGTGGCCATCCTTTACATGTTATTGAGGCTCTACCTTATGGTGAAATGCTACGTATTTCTAAGTTATGTAATAGATCTGATATATTTCATGAAGAAATGTGCCTCTTGGTGCAATCTTTTTCCACTCGAGGCTATGGCACAAATATTTTGGAAAAGAGTTTCACAAGATTGTGTACAGGGGTTAAACCCAGATATGTAAAATCTACTCAACAAAAAAAGTGTAATACAATACAATATGACAATTCAGGTTCAAGTAAAGAAAATATTTATTTTGTTACTACTTATGGTTGTTTTACCAAACAGTTCCTTGATATTGTTAGCCAATATTGGCTTTATTTTTGTTCCCTCAGAAATGTTCAACAATGGCTTGATGTAAATATGAAGTTTTCTTACCGTAAAGGCAAGAATATAAAAGATTTTCTTGTAAGATCCAAGATTAAGATGCCTGTATTAAAAATATATATGGAACCTGTTAAAATTGGGACTTTTCCCTGTGGGAGATGTAAGGCTTGTAAACATATTGTATCCAATTTTAACTTTATTAATAATGTCAAATTTGATAGTCGGGGTATATTTAGTTGCAATTCTGAGGGTGTCATTTATGCTTTAAAATGCCCCTGTAACAAATTTTACATCGGGGAAACGAAGAGGGCTTTTAAAATAAGATTTTTGGAGCATTTAAGAGACATCAAAAATGGTAAAGAAGATAGCCCAGTTGCAGCACACTTTTTGGAAGCACATGATAAATGTAATGAGGGCTTGGAAGGAACTATCTTAGAACAAGTTTGTGTTTCTATGTACAGTGACATTGATGTTAAAACTAGGTTAGTGCAGAAAGAAACTGTCTATATTTTAAAATTTAAAACTATGTTTCCTTTTGGGCTAAATGAAGAGCTCAACTGGAGAACATTAGTTTGTTGAATTGTTGTACTAATTGATTAATTATGTAATTATCTCATTTGCCATGTATATAAGTTGCTGCTTTATGCAAGTGTTTTATTCTCCTTGAAGGCTTTTGGCCGAGACGTCAGAGAGAAAGATTTTGTGCTTTTAATAAATCCTGGTGGAACTTGTTTCTGTTGTTTGTTACTATTCACTTGGTTCCTGTTGTTCCAGCTATTTGCTTCCAATACCTTGATTCCTTTGACACTTTTCCAATAAATTCCAGCCTCCTCTTGCCTATTTTCTGTACCCATACTTGTAGTAAGTTAAAATTCATCCCTTAAGATATTACGGACCTTTAGCAGTATCATTATAACTTTGGTGGTCTATAATTGGGCTTTCAAACTCTTACACAAGTCAGAACATTTGTAGTACAACATTGTTTGTTGAGATTGATTTTCAGTAATAAATGCCGAGTTTGTATTACCGTGTGAATACCACCCATACTTGAAGACATTTCTGTTTTAAAAAAGGGCTACAGTCAGGCACTTGTGGCATTACTGTTTGGAAGACATCAGCTGTTAAAGTAGAAAACACTGGCCAGTTGCCTTTGTCACCCACAGTGATGTATTATCTCAATAAACAGTCACTCAACAATGTTATCTAAAGTACTTAACTACAGTTTATTCAATGACAGTACTTACAGAAAAACAACTTGTACTTCTAACTGCCATTGCTGTGTATTTTTCCTGACTATCATGAACAAAACATCACATTTATCGCACGTCCTTTCTTGCCCTTTGCACACTGAAATGTACAAGTATTTTTCCCGTGTATGCAAAACCCCTACCCAACACTTCTTTATCATTCCGTAAAATGAATGTACTGCACATACCATGGGAGGCGACTTAAAATGACCAAAATTAACTATTTTTTCAATGGTATGAATACATGCACACAACACAACAAAATGTATTTCAGGTGACCTTTAAATCATCTTAAAGTTATTGTTAAAGTGTCTATCATTAAATAATACATATTTTATAAACTTTTCCTTACTTTGAGATGTCTGCAGAATCTTAAGACATTTCCTGCCTATCTCAGCTATTTGGGAATTAGTATGGTGATGCTCAACCTATTGCTGTAAATTCAGGGCAATTTACACATGTATTATGCAAATTAGACTAATTTACATGCATGTCTATGAATCATAGTGTTACCGAAACGTGTCCCGAGGTATATCTGCATATTCTGATATTGTACCCATTGTGAACATGTGTCCTACAGTACATGAACATATTTCAAAAAGACGTGGATATCGAGCAGACATTTGCAAACTCCGCAACAATCCACAGCAATGCCAAGCTGTCTGTGGAGGCACACTGATTGCCTTAAACTAGCCAAAATAAGCATATAGTCATAAAATTCAAAACTGAGTCATCAGAATGTTCAGGTTGAAAGCAATCTAAAGGTTAATCCATGCCCATCCAGCATTGTCTGTTAACCCTAGCAACTGATACATATCATAAAGTCATAAAAAATTGTTTGCAGGGACTTCCAAGATGGCTGTACATTGACTAACAGCTTATTTCTAGCTCTTCCAGTGTGAAAACAGAAACTCAGCAGAGAAGACCAGTAGAATTGTGTTTATGGGTAAACTTCTGTAACAGGCTAGCAAGTGCACTGCTGGGATGCCAGGAATAAAGAAATACAAAGACATGGAAAAACATCAGCTACAAAAAATGAGAAAGAAAGTCTGACTGGGGAAAGTTCTGCAGCTGTTCAGCAAAATCCAATATAACCTTCTGACATGACTTCCAATAATCTACATAAAAATATAAGACAACTGCATAAAGACCTGGTTAAAATAAACAAAACACTGATGGAGTATATCAACACAAACAACAAAAAGCTGGAAAAAATGGAAGAAGCTTTAAACAGATATTCATATGAGATAATAAAGCTGCAAAAATCAGAGGTCAAAATGAAGAAAAGGTGGGTCTATATCACATCACCGAACGTACTATTTAGCGAATGCTTATTAGTCACACACTAATAAGTGAAAACACTAAATAGCAAATGTTTGTTTAAGCAAAACATTTCACTGGGTTAAAAACCAGTTGGCCAACCCAGCAAACCACAGAAAAAAATCACCAAACAAAACCCATCGTACTGGGGGCTATGCCCCCTAACCCCCCACACCACCCCATAACTAAATATACCAACTCCGAGATCACACTACAGTGGGAAAGAGGGCAAATCCTGAAAAATGGCTGACCAGTTGTTTTCCCAGCAAAACGTTTCACTTAAACAAACATTTGCTATTTAGTGTTTTTGCTTATTAGTGTTCGACTAATAAACGTTCACTAAATAGTACGTTTGATGATGTGATATAGACCCGAAAAGGCTGGCTGAATATGAGATTGTTCTAGAAGAGATGTTTCAAAAAATAATAGAATGAGAAGACAGAGCACTTAGGGGAAAACATGATATTTTCAGCTATACCAGAGAAGCTGGAAGGAACAGACTGCATTAATTCTATGAAAGCACAAATAAGCAACTGGACTGGTATTCCACAGCAGGAGTTGTTAATAGAAAGGGCACATCATGTGTATGCTCCAAACCTGGCTATAAGAAAACAACCTAGACCTTTAATAGTAAAGATGCAATCCTACCAGCAGAAAGAGTTGATTCTGACAAAACTGTGTCAGAAGTGCAAAGTACTAAAACTGGGAGACAGCAGAGTATTTGTAGAGAATGATTACTCATTGTACACCAGACAGAAGAGGAGCAAATTTATTCCATTATTCAGGGAATGTCGAGATGCAGGTGTGAGATTCAAACTGCTGTACCCAGCTGTCTTCAAGGTATTCTATCCTGGAGGGACAAAATCATTTTTTGATGAAGTACATGCTAAAGAAGAAATACAAAAGTTTGTCCATCAAAAAGTAATCTATGAAACAGAAAGACAGCCTGCTTCTTGTTTTTCTGGTAATAAAAACAACAGAGGAACTGTAGCTGTGAAACTTTTTCAAATTTTTCAAAGGAAAGTGTTGAAGAGAAGGAAGGGAGTGCAAGAGTTGACTAGAAGAATCAAGAGTACATTAGAAATGAAGCAGAGACAGGATTTTGGAGATGAACAGTAATAAAACCAACTTAATATGGGATTACAGTGCAATAATTATATTTGTGAAATATGACAGAACAAGAAAATCTGGAAATATTGGACTTTTTCAGAATTTGTTGGACTTGTGGGTGACCCTAAAGCATATGCCCTACTTCATGTCATTAACTTTTGAGCATTTTCTGGCTTGTTAAACTTGATTTCTTGTGTTGGTAACTGTATTTATAACACGACCTAGAGCTGATTACTGAATTTCCTGCCTGCACTTATTTTTAAAATCTTTTTTTTTTTTCGTAAAACTTGCATTTTTTCTGTCTCTGGCCTAGCACTCAAGTGTGGGGTCATTTACTGCACTGTTCTAACTTGTTGATACTTGTGAACCTCTGCTTTCCTTAAAAAAAACAAAAAAATCATGCTTTTTTCCCACTTTTCTGAGATTTAAAAAAGTTCAGTTACAGATTTGCTGTTCTGAACTGCTTGTAAGTTTCTTGGAGGCCATTGTTTGCTTGGGCTAAAGGGAAGTCTCTGTGTTCATCAGTGGCAGTGATAAACATTGAGCAGCCTGCCTGCCCCTGTGGGAGTGGTTACTGCCTTGAAACTGTTTTATTGGCCATTTTGGGTCAATTCCTAACTCCTTGATCTTCCTCTCTTAAAACCCGATTGCCTCGTGGGTTTGGCATCTTTTTGGACTTGTTGGCTGTTGGTGAAGCACCCACCAAGAGGAGAAAATGCTGAGAGAAGAAAGGAGCCACTTTTGAGATTTTAAGTATTTTGCTTCGGATTATTTGTTAAGTTTTTCTGCATTGCCGCCTACTTTGAGCATTTTCTGGCTTGTTAAATTTGATTTCTGTGTTGGTAACTGTATTTAGAACACAACCTAGAGCTGATTATTGAATTTCCTGCCTGCACTTATTTTTAAAATCGTTTTTTTTCTTAAAACTTGCATTTTATCTGTCTCTGGCCTAGCACTCAAGTGTGGGGTCATTTACTGCACTGTTCTAACTTGTTGATACTTGTGAACCTCTGCTTTCCTTAATAAAAAACAAAAAAATCTTGCTTTTTTCCCACTTTTACGAGATTTAAAAAAGTTCAGTTACAGATTTGCTGTTCTGAACTGTTTGTAAGTTTCTTGGAGGCCATTGTTTGCTTGGGCTAAAGGGAAGTCTCTGTGTTCATCAGTGGCAGTGATAAACATTGAGCAGCCTGCCTGCCCCTGTGGGAGTGGTTACTGCCTTGAAACTGTAGTTTTATTGGCCATTTTGGGTCAATTCCTAACTCCTTGATCTCCCTCTCTTAAAACCCTCTTTTGCGTGGTTTTGCGCGTTTTTGCGCATAGCGCAACATCGGGCAGCGCCACTTAATTGGGTTTAAACTATTCCTGGCTCCACAAAGTCTGTTCTGCACTTTTTCCCTTAGAACTGCTCTATCTTTCAAATTAAACACCATATTCTCATTATAAGGCCCCTCACTGGTCCAAATAAGTAATTTTACAAGTTAGCACTAATAAACCATAAGCACTACTTACTCTTATACTCTCTACGATTACCTTGTCCCCTATTGGTCCATTTTAATTCAGTTCCCTATATTACTCTAGCATGTCCAAAGGTCAGTCAATGGTTTCCTCTCCAGTCCAGCTGGTGAATCTGGGAATTTTGAGGCAATGTTACAACTGTCTCATGTACACGGACAACCCTCTACTCCTCCAAACAGGTTCAAATATATGTGAGAGATGCAACCATATAGCCAAACTGGAGGCTGAGCTCTCTCATCTCAAAACTGGTGTAACCAGTCAGGAGGAGAAGGTAACCTCACACAACACAATTCCAGTATCACATAGTCCCACCACAACAGCGAACCAAACACATAAAAACACAAAAACATACTCGGAGGCTCTAAACAAAAATCTATCCAAGCAACAGAGACCTCCAAAGCAGACATCCAAGCAAACGCTACCCCAAAACAAAACACGTACAACACATAGCACACAAAGTCAGTGTGCCAAGCAGTTACAGCCCTTAAGGCTGAATAACACACCTGATACTCTTGTAATAGGTGACTCTATTGTCAGACACACTGACGTCCCACTCACCAGGCTGAATAAAGAGAAGGTCACAGTGAGCTGCCTGTCGGGCGCTAGGATCCGCCACATAATGCAAGCACTCAGGTCACTCCAAAGCAAATACAAATATGACTCAGTCATTGTACATACTGGCGTGAATGACCTGAGACGTACCTCCCTCGACTACATGAAAAGAGACATAGAGGAGCTCTCTGATCATGTAGCCCAGGCCGGTATGTCCCTGACCTTGAGCAGCATCTTACCCTCACCTAGGATGATGCCACAGTATAAAGACAAAATGATCGATTTTAACAATTGGCTAAAATTTTGGTGTCATTCAAAGGGGATCCAGTGTCTGTCAGCCTGGGATGACATGCTCGACAAGCCACATTGCTTCACTAGGGACAGCTTGCACCTGTCACTCCTGGGCTTTTAGATATTGGCAAAGGCTCTTGCCACCCCCATAGTGCCTTTTTTAGGCAAGGCTCAAAAGTCAAACCCACCTCCATAGACAGCACAAGGAACAAGAAACTAAAGGTAATGCTGCTAAATGCCAGAAGTCTTAACCTCAAGATGCATGCACTCGAAGCTCTCCTCAGTATGGAGAACATCGATATCTGTGCAGTGACAGAAACCTGGTTCAAGGCTCCAGAGAGCACCCCAGCACTACCAGGTTATACCTCATATCATGCTTTTCGGCCCCAAAACCCGGACCGAACCACAAAAGGAGGGGGAGTTTCCATATTTATCAAGGATATCAACACCTCCAGGTTAGTGGCATTGCACAAAGTATCGGAGATCATCCAAGTGCAACTGACAGTGGGCAAGACTACTTTTCAGTTTATAGCATCCTACAGACCACCCTCTCACAGTCAGGAATCCCACTCAGCTTTCCTGAAAACATTGGAGAACATGAAGATCTCTCCAAACACCATTATATTGGGTGACTTCAACAACCCAAACATAGACTGGGAGCATTACTCAAGCCCCAGCACCTTAGCCCAAAGGTTCCTGGAATTTATAAACTCAAATGCTATGGAACAACTAGTCACCACTCCCACAAGAGGGGAAAACATACTAGACCTGATCATTACCAACATGGGGACTCTATACTCCATACCAGAAGTATATCCCTCATTGGCAAGATCAGACCATAAATTAATTTCACTGGATATCCACATCCCGACTCCACCCCCAGCCCAGAAAACCACAGTGAAAAACTTCTCAAAAGCAAACGTCACACTTCTCAAAACCGAAGTGGAATCCTTCAAAGCCCCAGGGCCAGTGGAAACTATGGCCCAAACTGCAGAATCCTATATAAACGCATTCTACGGACATCTCCAGGAATGCATGGATCATGCTATCCCAACCAAAATCAAGACCCAATCATCCAAAGGCAGGCGTCCAGTCTGGTGGACCCCAGCCATAAATAAACTGTACAACAGAAGGAGGAAGCTACTACATGATAGAGCAAAATCCTTAAAAGGGAAGGCATCTCTGATCAGTACTAGCAAAAAATTACGATCCCTCATAAAATCCTCCAAGGCCAGCTTCAAGAGAAAAATTGCACAGGACACTAAAGACAATCATAAGGCTTTTTTCAGTTATGTTAGGAACCTGGGATGCAACTCCCAGACTTGTACTGAGTTGATTCTAAGCGACAAAAAATACACTGAACTCACAGACATCGCCAATATCCTGGCAGACAAGTTCAATGCAAACTTCTCCACCCCCTCCCCCCCAAAAGAGCAAGTATCTATCCCGGCAGAGTGCAGCCTCCCAAACATCTCTGATGCTCAGGTGAAGGGCGCCCTCTCCAAAGCAAAAAATACTGCTTCCATGGGACCAGATGGTGTCCCGGGTTGCGTCCTACATGAACTCCAAGAAGAACTAATCCCTCAAGTAAAACTGCTGTACAATCTCAGCCTCACTACAGGATATGTGCCCAAAGAATGGCGTACAGCAACAGTGGTCCCACTCCACAAAGGTGGCGCTTCTGCGGACCCTTGAAACTATCGCTCCATAAGCCTGACTAGCCTAGTCTGCAAGGCTATGGAGAGGATCATCATGGAACTCATAAACAAAGACATTGGGGACCTACAGACACTAGATCCTACCCAATTGGCTTCGTCAAGGGCAGATCCTGCCTTTTGAACCTGGTCAACTTCTTTGAAACAGTCACCAAGGCCATAGATGTAGGGAAGGTAGTCCACACATCCTATCTGGACCTCGCAAAGGCATTTTACACAATACCCCACTCGGGCATCACAGATAAGCTATCCAGCCTAAATATAACCCCTATGTCACAAGATGGGTCGCAAACTGGCTCAAAGACAGAACCCACAGAGTCGGAGTTGCTGGAGCCATGTCAGACGCGAAACCAATCACAAGTGGCGTCCCACAAGGTTCTGTCCTGGGACCTCTCTTGTTAGGTATTTACTTTTCTGAGGTACAGGCCAACGTGGGAGGACTATGACTCACCAAGTTCGCAGATGACTGCAAACTGGGTGCCATAATCGACTCTCCAGCTGACACAAACATCCTTCAAAAAGGTCTCGCAGAGACGGATAACTGGTGCCAGAGCCATGGTCTAAAGCTAAATGCAAAAAAATGTGTAGTCATACCCTTTGGCAAAAACAATGTGCCCACAAATTACCACATAGGTGGTAACCCATTAAGTATAGAGAAAGTAATTAGGGATCTGGGGACCCAAGTTGATAGCAATCTCTCCTTTGACAACCACATTGCCAAAGTGGTTAGAAAGACCTTCTACATAGCCCACCTCATCATGAAAGGATTCACATCTAGATCAAGAGAGGTAATCGTGCCCCTTTATTCATCCCTCATCAGACCCATCATAGAATACAATGCCCCCTTTGGGATGTACCTTACCCGATACCTGCAGCAATTAGAAAGACCCCAAAAGTACCTCACCAGGAGGATCAAGGGAGTCAAACAGATGCCATATGCTGCTCGGTTAAAAAAACTCCAGCTCTACTCAGTTGCATACCGCCTACTTCTAGGTGATCTATGCCTGACATATAAAGCTATGTCCAACCCAGAATTAATGGACATGCTCCACCTCAGTAAATCTAAATCCCTTAGAGCCACGCGCTCAAGGGACTTGAACCTCAGCACAGAAATAAATAGAACATGCTGGAGGGACAGATTCATAACTCAGAGGCTCCCTTCGCTCTGGAATAGAATTCCAATTCATGTTAGGCAGAGCACCTCACTGACTCTCTTCAAGAAGAATCTTGATGAGTGGATGGGGGATCGTAGGTTCGTCCCAGGGATTACTTCCGTGTCACTATTAGACAGAGGCACAGTAAACTAAACTTTAAAAAGGGCACAGTATACTCAAATCAAGGGGTGGCGTAAGCCAAACACAATCGGGCTAGGCTTATAAATGCAGCAAGGCAGATAGCCTAGTATGAACCTATGAACCTATGAACCTATAATGAATGGAAAAGTGCTTTGGGGAGGAGATGAAGAGAGTGAACTAATTTTGTGGCATGAGGTTTTCTTTACATGCTATAAAATAATGTGTTTTTTCAGTTATTTTTAAGTGTAATGGTGATTGTAAAACAGGTGCTACCAGTCTTTGTTTTTCTTTTCTTTCTCACTTCTTCTCTCTTTCTTCTTGTTCAGTTTTAAGAAATGTAGGCACTGCAATGTAAAAAAAAACAGGTTGAAAAGCATGATAAAAGAAAAATGAATGTGCTTTTTCTCATTCTTGCATTGGGGAATGGCTGGATTAAAACATTAGACTGATTTATTAATAAGATTTAAGAGAGAGCAAATAAATGAAAAATAACATTGAATAGTATGAGGCGTTTTCTAGCAAATACATGTATGCTTAGTAACAATTCTGCAGCAGGTCTACATGTTTCCATGGAAACAATCTGCTAAAGTGAAACTGGCTGCCTGGTTCTCATGTCTCCATGGAGGCAATCTGATAAAGAGAAACTGACTACAGTCTAGTGGAAAGTGGCTAAGGGGGGGGGGAAGAGAAGAGAAATTGGCTAGGAGATAATGTTCTCTGAAGGCATTCAGGGATTTTCTCAAGGTAGATAATGTTTTCTGAAAGCATTCAGGGGCTTTTGCAAAGTACTTAAATGTTCTCTGAAAGCATTCATGTTTTTTTCCAGCTGGAAGAGATATAAAGATAAGAAAAAAACAATCAGCACTTAGTAGACCCACAAGCTGAACCATGCATCTTAGCATGGATAATCTTTCTTCTAGGTTAACTCACGTCTGTGAGGGTGGCTGTCAGTTTGGGACTTTTGTTCCTATTAGGAGGGTAAAACTTCAATATTTGAAGGTGTACATAGTTTTATGTGTTAGTATTAAGTTAGTAGGTTTTAGGGGGTTATTGGGGTGTGTTTTCAATAAAAGAAAAAGTTTTATAAGTTGCACTGATAGCTCCAATGGATATGACAAGAAACAACTGTATAAAAGCTCAACCTGACAAACGGTATGTATGTAATACAAAAGCTGGAATTAGACATTTAACAAAAAAGGTGTTATACATAAAAGGTGGGAATAATAACTTTTTAATACAATGATGCTGATGCTTTCTGTAATTACTTTAATTGTAAATGGCCTCACGGGTAAATACAAAAAAGAAAGAGTAGTGAGCTATATTAAAAAATGTAGAGTGCAAATAGTTATGTTACAGAAGACAGAGTTAGAAAGAACTGAACGTGTAAATTTGATAAAGAAAGATTTTCAAGATGCTTATTCAGCAGAATCCCTAGGACAAAGGTAAAGAGAAGTACTTATATTAATTGCAAGAAGAGCTCCAATACTGATAGAAGAAGATAAAAGGGATAATAATGGTAGATTTGTAGTGCTAAGTAAGTACTGTCAAGGAAAGAGGATTATACTGGCATGCATTTACATTCCACCTAAAATTCCTATAATGGAGCTTATGAAAATTCTGTGAAAAATAATCAGTTTTCAGCAAAGAATATTACTTATAGGTAGGGGCTGGAATTTGATTCTCAGCAGTGAAGATGCATCTGGGGACCCATATGGGAAAATATAACAAAGGAGGGTAGATTTTTGAAGAAATTTATGAAAATATTTGGCATGGAAGATGTGAATTCAGTAATAGGAGTTTGGAGTGAATTTACATACTTTTCCCCAAGATATAAAAACTGAGCTAGGCTAGACAGAATTTGCATTTCACAGGAACATGTGCATTTAATTGAAGGTCTTGATACTCACCCAATAACTATTTCAGATCATGTGCCAATAATAGCTAAAATAAAAGCACAGGGTAATGAAATGCAAATGAGACATTGGCACTTTCCCACCTATCTGTTGAAAAGAGAGGAATTTAAGGAATGGGTGGTAGAGATTATTCAGGAGCTGTTAGAGAGGATAGAAATTGCTTCTGAAAATATAGCTATGGAGTGGGATAAAATTAAGGTGGAGTTTAAAAATAGGATGGAAATAGAAGAAAGTGAGCTATGGTTAAGAAGTAACAATAATTATTTAAAGGGAATGACAGATGTTAAAGTACTGCAAAATAGGGGGAATCTCGCATAACAAGAAGAGGATCAACCGCAGAATGCTAGACAGAAAATAAGGGATTACCTTGATAATATGCATGAGTTTACAAAGGTTGCTGTTAAGCAACTGTTTTTTGATACTAACTCTAGAATACAAAAACTTTTAGCATAACGACTCAGGAAACAGAAAGTATAAAGGGTTGTTGCCAAACTTAGGGAGCACAAAACAAGGAAGGTAACAAAAAATCCTATAGAGGTATTAGAAATATTTTGGAAATTCTGTGAGAGTCTCCATAAAGCAGAGAAATATGAAAATCACAAAAAGATACAAATGGAAATGTTTTGTGGAAGAATTAAATATACCAGGCTTAGAGGTAGATGAGGCTGAATTACTAATGGGTAGGATAGGAGGAGATGAGATAAAATCATGATGTATAACTAATCTACGGGAAAGTCCCCAAGAATAGATGGTATTCCTGTGGAAGTTTGAAGCTAGGAGGGAAAAAATTGATAAAGATCTGGAAGGGTTTAACAGTATTTTAAGAGAAGTACCAACGTTCTGGAAGAAAACAGTGGCTCTGTACTACTTAAAGAGGGTAAAGATCCATCAGATCCAGCTTCATACAGGCCCATTTGAATACTAAACCATGATTATAAAGTTTTTTATGTCTATAATGGCTAAAAGAATAGCAGAAGTAATACCAAAGATGATAGATATGGGTCAATTTGGTTTTGTGGTGGGAAGGCAAACATTTGACAACATTAACAGAACATTGATGATCCAGACGGAAGCAGAATGTAAGAAGATACCATTGTTGTTGTTGGGTCTTGATGCAGAAAAGGCATTTGACTGAGTGAGCTGGGACTTTATGAGCAGGGCAATGGAAGCATTTGCATTTCCTGAAAAAATATCAGGTTGATTAGGAGAATAAATGAGGGGATCAGAGGTGAAAATAAAAGTGGGTGAGGTCCTCTCTAATAATTTCTGCTTAAGCAGAGTAACGAAGCAGAGGTCCCCTCTTTCCCCTTTATTATTTGCATTATATTTAGAACCACTGGCAAAGAAAATAAGAGACTCAGAAATTCAAGGAGATAACTGGTATGGTAGTCAAGAAAAGCTGGCTTTATTTGCAGATGATATTATTTTATACCTGTAAAAACCAAAAAGAGACATTACAGTGTTGTGGAACATTCTGAAACAGTTTCAGATATTTTCTGGATACAAAGTCGATGAAGCTAAAACAAAGGCAATAGCAGTAAATTATGTACCCACACATAAATTGGTTTAAGAATATCCATACTTATAGGGACATGGTAAAATTAAGTATTTAGGAGTATGGCTTGAAAATGATTCTGGTATGGCAGCTAATGATATGTGGGAAGAGACTAAACAAAATATAATACAAAAACTGAAAAAATAGAAGCTTTGTTATATGGATATGGATAAGATACAAGCATTTAAAATGTTTTAGTCTCTTTAGTCTTATACATAGGTCAGGCATATTTTTATCAACCAGAGGAGAAGTTGTGGATAACAATTAATAAAAAGCTGAAGGACTTTATCTCAGAGAGGAAGATGGAAAGAGTCAAGTTGATGAACTTTTTCTTCCAGTAGAGTAGGGCAGATTGGTTTACCCAATGTGAAGGGGAATTTCAGAGCTACACAGTTAAGACTCCTGTGCATAGCACAAGCAGAAAACTACATTTCAAAGTTGAAAGGGATGATGAAACAGGGGGAAGCTCAAAAAACAAGGAGAGACTGGGATTTTGGATGCAGGCCTTTAAGGAGAATAACAATAATCATATAGAATATTATATCCATAAAGTAGCAAAAAGTATTCTAAGAACTAAAGCCACACGGATTGGGAAAGGAGATTCTGCTGATAGGATGACTGCAATTAGGGATGCAGACAACAGGCAAGAGGGGGCTGGAATTTATTGGATAAAATTGACTAAGGAACCAAGGTACTGGGAGCATATAACTAGAGATGGAAAGAGGATAGAATGGAAAAACGCCAATAATTTATTTTGACTGCAGGTTAGAGGTTGCCTTCCCTATCAGGGATTGCTATCAGAGTATAGATAAAGAGAAATAAATAAGGTGGTCCTAAATGAAAGACCAGCATTGGTAGAGTTTTTAGTAGAATATAGAACAGAAGCTTCCAATAAAAAGGGAATAATTAGCAGAGCATATAAAATATAGCATGATAACTATAATAATCAATCAGAGGATGTTAGAAAGGCTTGGGAAGAGAGATTGGATAAGCAATTCACAAAGAAGCAATAGGAGGATATATGTATGTCTCCCAGATATGTAACAAAATCTAGAAGATTTAAGATTTTTGCCTGGAAATATTTGCATATATATTTCTATACCCCAAGAAGTCTGCAGACAATTTTTCCTCTGGCAGACAGCAAATGTTGGAGGTGTGAAGGGGAAGAAAGAGGTAATTGGGAACATATTTTCTGTCAGTGTGATGGATAGGTAAACTTTAAGGATTCCCTGCCAGATGCACTGTAGGAGAAGCTGGGTGGACAGATTAGTCTGATGAGGGAGATTATTTTTCTGAGCTATTATATAGAATCAGAATTGCCCAAGCATGGTAAGGCCTAGCTGTGTCTAATAATGGTACCTGCCAAAAAAGGAATTACTAGAAAATGGAAAACAAAATCTAAACCAACTATACTAGAAGCAGTGAATATAGTAACAGAAATAAAGCAACTGGAACTGAGAGGGTAGAAGCAAACAACACAGGAAAAATGGCAATTGTAGGAACAATACATACAAGGGAAGAATGAGTCCTAAAAGGCAGTAGGACTTAAATGAGCTATGTAATGTTTGACTGAAAATGACTGGGTAGGTTATAAGTGATGTATAATGTTTGCAACTGGGAATGTGTCAGCATGGTTTGTGATGTAAAATGCTTGCAACTAGGATTGTGTCGGTGTGGTTTGTTTTCATTTATATAAATGTAGGATTTCCTATGTAGTAAGTGATGGTTTAATAAGGATGTTTCTTGTTTAAAAAAAGGCAGATATTGAATAATTCACAGGTTCCCAACATGTGTGCCGTGGCGCCCTGGGGAGCTGCTGCTTCCTCACAGGGGTGACACGAACTAATAAGCTTAGCCACAAAATAAACTGCAAACTAATAAGCTTAGTTACTAAGCTTATTAGTTTGCGGTTTATTATGCGGCCGCTAGACAGTTAACTTTACAGTCATTCAGTATATGTAAATGTAAACGAAGCTGTGTGAATTTAGAGTGGGAGGCTTCTTGCAATACCAGAAGAATCTTCTTCTACTGAACCAGAGACAAGGGTCAGGGAAGTGGGGTTTTCTTGTTCTTAACAACATCCAGGGAAACAAAACAGTTCTAAATGCTTTCTATTGACTTTTTGGTTGTACTTGATTTGCTTCAGATATTGGATAGAAAAAAAGGAAAAGTGAATCTGAAAAAAACATATGGTCTAATAAATCTTAGCCAAAATGAAAAAACTCCTGCAAGTACGGCAGGTGCATAGACCCAAAATTACCAAGTCCACCAAAAAAACATACAGGCCAGCACTCATAGGCAAAAGGTGTCCATCAAAAAGATGTAATTTATTACAGCATATAAAGGCAAAACACAGACCGGTTTCGGCCCAGTTATTAAACCTTCCTCAGTGTAAATTCAAATCACAAATACATGCCTTTTATGCTTAATAATTATCACATGATAAAAACAGAAGCCCCAGGGTTAGTTGGTTATAAATGTTCATTAAGTCCTGTGGGGAACAACACTCCCAGCTTGATTATTCACTTCCTTTCTTTTTTATTAAGGATACCATGCCAACCAATTTTATTAGCCCAATCCCCACTTATTCTATCAATAATAATGAACCTGAAAGGTGCAGTAGAATGGGTCAAGGAGTGTTTATATAGTGCATTACTAGGTTTTTTAATCTAACCTGACTAAGATGCTCAGATATTCTTATCCTAACATGATGAGAAGTCTGTCCTACATAAAAAGCGGAACACGTACAGGTACCTAAATAAGCAACCCAATCAGTTCCACAATTAGCCAAAAACCTGATGTCAAAAAGTTGCCCAGTGTTTTTACTAGTGAACTGTTTGGACTTGGCCACCCTAACACAATATACACACAATGTCCACATGGGTAACATCCCTGCAGCAAGTCCCCAGTTAGGGTAGTCTGTAATGGTGCTTCCACAGATGTCCCGTGTTTATAATGATTAAAATATGAACCCACGGTTTTACCTCTATGGTATGAAAAGTGACATTTGTCCTTTAGAAATGTAGATAGTCTTTCATCTGCTAGTAATATATTCCAATGTTTGTTCACAGTATCTAGCAATGCATTGGTGTTACGTCCATAGGTGGTAACCAATATGAGTTCAGGTGTTCCAGATTCCTGTTTATCTTTATATGTAAGAAGATAATTTCTATTCATAGAAGATGCAAAATTACTAGCTGTATGTATCATACCTGTGTTATAACCACGGGATTTGAACCTATTAATAAGGTCCAACTTATAGTTTTCATATTTCTGAGGATGGGAGCAACTACGTCTAATCCTCAAAAACTGGGATTTCAGAATGTTACATGTAACATGTGAAGGATGGAAGCTAGAAGCGTGTAGTAACGAGTTGTATTGTGGATACTTGTGGAAAACCTGGGTATCCAGTGTGTGATCTAAATTTCTTGTAATCAAAACATCTAAGAAAGTGATTTGATGAATGTCATAACTAACAATAAACTGGATACCCCACTTATTAGCATTGACGTATTCCATAAATTCACACAAGTATTCCTTATCAGCTTTCCAAATCATCCAGCAATCATCGAGGTAGCATCTCCACATATCAATTTCCCCAAGGTACAGATTATGAGATGCATCATATATTAATTGCTCTTCCACATAGGCCATAAATAAATCTGCATATATTGGGGTGAAAGACGCCCCCATGGCCGTACCCTGAATTTACCAAAAAACACTTTCCTCTGATAATAGAAAGAACAGAACCATAGTAAGGTGCTGCTGTCTCTGTGCATAGTATAGGAATTTCCTTCAGATTTTCATCTATTTCTATTTCTTTATAACCTCTATGTAAAAACTTTTCTTTAAGGTTCATTAACTCAGTCCTAAGGCATTCATCTGATGGATTTAATCTCGATGCCCTTATACCTTGGCCTTTAAATGTTTTATCAAGTATAGTATTTAGGAATGTTTAGAATGTTTTATCAAGTAAGAGAGTCATACAGTGCATGCATATAGGATGACTTAGGGTACAAGTATTTAGATCAATATATGTGTATATATAGATACATAGTTTGTTAATATATATATTTGTTTATAGATATATATAACTATTTATTATTTTTTATAGGGATCAATATACATATTATTAAGTTTTATTGATTAGCTGAGTTATTGGAATATTTGTATAATATTTTCCCAGAACATATGCAGCGATATGTCTTTAAATGTGTTTAAGTCCACTGATTGACAGAGAGCCCTGATTGGGCTTTGGAAAGTTTGAATGTCATATATAAATTGGACTTTGAATGTATGTAACTTATGTTGATCTGAGGAAGCTATTTTAGCGAAAGCGCTGATCAAGTTACAATAAAAGCTTTTTATTTGTTTTGCAATAAGTTCTTTCATTTGTTTTATGAAAAGAAGTGACCACCTGTTTTGCTACGTTGCTTACTGCATTCTACTTAAATAAATAATAAAGTAAATAACGGCTGGCAAGCGCCAAACTGCTGGTCAACCTTAGAGGCTGGGAAACCTCCTAATACACACTTTTCTATTTCAGAAAAAATAAATATCTAAACTCCTTAAATTAATTAAAATTATAAATGCCAATATTACCTCAAACTATATCAAAATCACTAACAAATAAATATGGAATCATTACTATGTATTAAAACCAACTATTCCAGTTAAATAAATACAAACTAATACGGAGATTTGTTAAAGCTATATAATCAACAACACGTCATTTTTAAGAAAGTAAAAATACTAACAAAAGCATATTACCGTATAGCACAATATGAAAAGTAACATAATATAAAATAGTAAACCATAGTTACTATCACTCCTGTCAACTGGTTGTTAAATAAAGAACCCATGAACATATGTTTATAAAGGACAGCACCAACAGGAACTTATATGATCTGGGCTATTAGATCAAGCAATACTCTCTTAATACAAACACCTAAACAGTAATTAATTACAATAATAGTAAATGTGTAATAAAGCTGTTTTAACCTAAGTTCATAACTATAATCTAAAGGGAATTCTAAACAGGACTGCTTAACACTAAGTAAGTTATAACACCGACACCTACTTAAACAAAAGGAAATGGATATAAGTCTATATGTGCAAGGGTAACACTATAACAGTAAATTTTATTCTTTATTGTTTATTGTTTGTTGTATATTATATTTTGTATTTAATACTCCTACTCATCTTAGTAAGCTTTTTAATTTCAATACACATGCTATAGAGTAGGTTTCATTTAAACCCGCGTGATTACAGACATCAAGCCTAAGCTGCCAACATAACTCACTTTTTTCAAGTAATAACTTGACCACATTCTCTTCACCTAACCTTTTGATGTTTTGTGATGATATTTGGGTTATCACTTTAAATTTAAAATAATGGTCCTGGTTGGTTTCACAATGTCTAGCTAAGGCATTGTCTAATTTATGCCTCTGGATAGCATAAGTATGTTCGTATATCCTTTCTCATAAGCTACGATCGGTTTTACCAATGTAGAAAGCCGGACATCCTTGGCACTGTGCCAAATAAACTACAAATTTACTATTACAATTGAACCTGTCTTTAACAAAATAAGTCCTAGTCCTAATCCAAAATCTTTTTCCTACATCGATATATCTACAATAACGACATGCATCACATCTGTACATGCCCGCATTCATCTTTATTGGCTTCGATGATAATTCCAATAGACTTTTTAAATTCAGGCCCCTCCTATAGGTAATGTTAGGGTGGTTCCCTATTTTATTATAAATTTCCCCATCCATGGACATCATGGGCCAAAATTTCCTAATGATTTTTTGTATTTCTTCCGCTATTGGGCTAAATGTAATTATTAAAGTAAGTGAATAAGTGTTTGTGTGATTACTCCTTGCATCGGTGTTACTTACTTCAATATTACCCTCCTGTTGGGTAAGTGTTTCTACCATCAATAACTCACTTCCATATTGTTTACTTAAAATAGATTTATAAATGCCTTCATTTCTTTTAAACTGTACTTCATTGATCACCTTGGATATGAGACTATTAGGATAACCCCTGTGCAAAAACATACTTCTTAATTTTTCGCACTCTTCCCTGAAATCATCTTCTAGGGTAATCATCCTTGCAGCCCTTAGTAGTTGTTCCTTCACCACTGACTTTTTCTGGTGTAAGGGATGAGAACTAGCTTGCTTGTGTCTTTCAGCTTTTCCCAGTTAGGGGTCGCCACAGTGGAACTCCGGTCCGCTAATGATTGGTAGTTGATTTTTACGTACTGAGTTACCAGCCCTGACGCACAACCTTCAAAGAAGGTACACCCATTCAAGCATGTCTCCACGCAGAAGATGCTCTAACTGTGAATTGAACCGGACAGCATCTTACTGTGAGGCAAAAATGCTACCGCAGCACCACTACCGCAAAGTGCAAAAATTAGTTTGAATAGGTGATTTTCCTATAAATCCTAGATATGTATCTTTGCTCCATAGTGTTCTTCTCAAGTTCCACATCCAAGTAGTGTATTTTACGTTCCTGAAATTCAGTAGTGAATCTCAAAAACATTACTGTTTTGTTAAAAAAATCCACCAGTTTTTTGGCTATTTGGAAATCACCCTCCACAATTAGGAAGATGTCATCCAAAAATCTTGTGTAGAACACTATTCTTTCCATCCACATACTATTGAAAACAAAATTGTTTTCCCAGTATGCCATCATCAGGTTCGCAAAGCTAGCTCCACAAGGGGAACCCATACCAACCCCAATTTTTTGGAGATAGAACTTGTCATCAAAGGTAATAACGTTATTCTTTAAAATAATATCCAAAAGTTCCTCCACTAGTCTCAAGTCGTTATCAGTTGCATCCTTAGATCTAATAAAGTCTAGCACCCATTCAATACCCATTTCTTGTGGGATAGATGGATAAAGGTCGCAGACATCAACTGTAAGAAAATGTAGCTCTTCCTTAAATTCTATAGTATTGATCTTATCTATGAAGGACCACGAATCCTTACAAATTTGTTTTTCTTGAATGACAAATTTTTTAAGGATGGTGTCTACGACCTTTGCACAAGGGTATGTGATAGATTGCCTTGCATCTACCAATGCTCTCATTGGTGGATCCTGGGTCCCCTTGTGGATTTTAGGTGTTCCAAATACACGGGGTTGTCTCGATGATAATATTGTGAGGTAGTTATTGAGTTGAACATCTATTATACCATCTATAAACAAGTCATTAATAAACATTCTAATCCTATTATACGTGATGTTCAGTTCTTTCAAACTTACTACCTCATATGTATCTTTTTCTAAACTTTCTAAAATTTTCTTAACATAATGTTCAGAATTCATCACCACCAGGCCACCCCCTTTATCAGGTTTCATCAACCGGATGGGAAGGCTACGGAAAGATGTTAATAAAAAGCTTTCTTCCACAGACACATTATATTCCTTAGGATTCCTTTTCCTATTATTATTTTTTACCAAAAGTTCCCTAAATTTATGTTCACATAATAGTTCAAACATGTTAATCAATGTGTTTACAGGTGGGTTAAAGGTACTAGTAACCCTAAGTTCATCTTGTCTACCTGTTGAATTACCCAACAACACAACCAAATTCAACTTCCGTATGAATAACTTAAAATCAATCAACAAGTCAGCCAAGTCATACTTATTTGTTGGCATAAATGTCAAACCCTTAGAGAATAACTCAACAAGGGAACTGTCAATATCATACTCCGTGTAGTTGTAGATGTTGAAATCACCTTCTTTATTAACAACCAGTCTACAATGGTGTGATACTTCTGGTCTAGTCAGTAAGTTGTCATCTAAATTCAATTCCTCTTGTTGCTGCAGGTATTGTACGTTCTTTGGGGGTAATATACATTCAAGGACCATTTGCCCCCCCCCCCCTGTAGTTTTTTTGTTGTGTTTTTTGTTGTGATTGAAGTTGTTGTTGTGGGTAACTATCCCTTTCATTAGGGTTCGTCTGGAAATTGTCCAAGTCCACTCCTGCATTGATATAATTACCACTGTCATTACCATTTTGGCCTTGATTACAATTAGTCCTAGATGTTGATGGAATTTTTTGGTCATAGGGTATTCTTGGGCTAGGAGGTGCTACTTGGTTAGGCCTCCCTTGAGGGTATCCTGCCCCTTGCGAGATTGGTGGTTTGGGGTAAGTAGTACCCTCTCCATACACCTTCAAATCTCTCTGCAATTTCTTTATTTTTATTGTTTTAAGCTTTTCAAGTTGTTGTGCTATACTAGTAAAAATACGATTATAGTCGTACTGATAATGACTAAATGTGATATCAGCTTTAATATCAGCTTCCAACAATAAGATATCATTAGCCAGATTGTTAATTATTTTTTGATAGCGTTTCGACATGCATTTAAGTAATTCCAACCCTTGGTTATTAAATAGTACCACAAGTTATTTATGAAAGTCTGACCCTGATTCTAGGCCTGTTAGGTATTGCCACTACCTCAGGCCCTTTGGTACTATTTTCTCTTTAATGCATTTATCAAAATAATTGAGTTCCAACTGGAGTTTCTTAACTTTTAAAAGTTTAACATCAAATATTTTCAACTTTTCAGTAATACTCACATTTATGTCATTTTGGGCTTCTGTATTAAAATGTTCTTGTTGGTTATACAGGTTTAATTCATTACTTAACCAGTTTGTAATGTCCTGAGTAGCAGTTAAACCCAGAATTAGAAGCCCACTGTTAGATATACTAGATTGTCTCTGATTAACCATATTCGCCGCATTATTAACTCCGGCACCACTGCCATGCTGTGAACCCACTTGTTGTTCCTGTTTGGCCACTACTGGACAGGTGGTTATATATATAGGAGTCCTTACCACATTTGAAGAACCAGGGCTCCATACATTCACATCAGAAATCTGGTCGACCTTTGCAGTTAGGCGTTCCAACTGCTCATTCATAAATTCAATTAGTTGAGCCAAATTTCCTCCTTCCATCTCCTCACTTTGAGTTGGCGTCTCCACACTCATAGTGTGGCAAACTGTTCCTGTTGCAAAACTCAATCTACACAAAACAAAATGAAAACTCAAAATTAAAAAACACTGCTGGATACTGCTGTTCTCCAAAATTTAAAATTTATTGTATCACAAGTCACAAAAAGATGAGCGCTTTCGGGCTGTAGCCCTTCATCAGATACAATTCCACACACAATCTCAATAATTAAAAAAACTCCACAACCAATGAAAATCTAATAAAAAGCCCGCCTATTCTTAAGGGCTGGCTTAAGGGGGACAACATCATTCAGCCCTGGGTTTCTATGGGCTGTCATCTCCAGAATCCATTTGGATTCTGTTAACTCCGTTAACTATTTGATGTCCCCCCCCGTTATTCAATTTTATATTCACTATTACCCTAAACTTAAATCCATGTGTTGGGTTGTCCCTAATGTGCCTATATAGAGCATTGTGCTCATCACAGTTCCTTATACTTGACTAATGCTGTAGAATTCTGACCTTCAACATGTTATTGGTTTTTCCAATATAGAAACTGGGGCAGAACTGACATTCAGCCAAATAGACCACATCTGTTGTCCTACATGTGGCCCTCCCCTTCAGAAAAAACATTTTGCCATTGACTGGATGTTCAAATGTTGTCTCCTTATTAATATAGGTACAAGCCTTACAAGATCTACAAGGAACAGTTCCCACACTATTCTTGAAAATTCTACCACTGCTAGTCAGTTCTGCCCCAGTTTCTATATTGGAAAAACCAATAACATGTTGAAGGTCAGAATTCTACAGCATTTGTCAAGTATAAGGAACTGTGATGAGCACAATGCTCTATATAGGCACATTAGGGACAACCCAACACATGGATTTAAGTTTAGGGTAATAGTGAATATAAAATTGAATAACAGGGGGGGGGCATCAAACAGTTAACGGAGTTAACAGAATCCAAATGGATTCTGGAGATGACAGCCCATAGAAACCCAGGGCTGAATGATGTTGTCCCCCTTAAGCCAGCCCTTAAGAATAGGCGGGCTTTTTATTAGATTTTCATTGGTTGTGGAGTTTTTTAAATTATTGAGATTGTGTGTGGAATTTTATCTGATGAAGGGCTACAGCCCGAAAGTGCTCATCTTTTTGTGACTTGTGATACAATAAATTTTAAATTTTGGAGAACAGCAGTATCCAGCAGCGTTTTTTCGTTTGGATTGTTCATAAACTGCTACGTTAGCTGGGTTTAGGCATAACACTGACTTTTTTGCTCTATTTGTTGGTTTTGGTCTTCCAGTGTTATGCATGCTGTAGAACAAACAACAGTTACGATACCGCTAGATAAAGAAATGGACAATAATGGTAAAGTAGCTGCATCTGGAGGTTGGTGTGCACAACGCTTTGCCTCACAAGAGAACCCATTGTTAAACTTGGGTTTTGCCATACAGAAAGGGAGACATGCAGATAATGGCGTTCCTATGGCTACGGACAAGTCTTTTGACGATATGGCACGAGACCTCAGTTTTAAGGTAATGAGACTACAATGTTTGCAATGGAAAATGCATCATTTGGAAGCTTGCCTCAATTATGGTATAGTGCCATGAGGAATGCGTGTACTCTGTATGCCAACACAGGGTGATAGATACCCTGAGTTGTTGGCAAAGTGGCAATCTATTAATATCAACACCAGCTACCAATACATGGAACTTTTGAATGCCTTCTTTGCCCCAGAAATAGATGGGCTAAAGAAGGATGTATTACTGTTGCAACAGAGGCTAATGAGTGACTATACGGAGGAAAGGTGTAAGGCACGGTTGGAAGAACTGTATTCTACATTTGATGACAATGATGCCAAACTACGTGCACAGAAAATGGGCAAATTACGTAGAGACTTTGATGATTTTTCCAACGGAAATATCTTCGTTTGGCCGAAGCCCAGAACTACATATACAATTACACAAGCTCGGGGGAACAATAGAGTTAACGCACGACAACCGGAAAGGAGTGGTCTACAAGAGCGTTTGGCCTCAGTAGGTGAGGCGTTAACGTCAGTAACGCAACCTAGTTTGACTCTACGACCTCCTGCAGAGGCTGTACACAGAGAACTAGATGTTATAAACTCGGATTCAGATGCCGATAACAGCAGTAAGTTGGGATCCAATAGCACCACTTCGGAAGGAATTGGCACTAGTTCCATGATAAATACTACAGCTGAATTGACTAAAAGGAATATTGGAGCAGTTTCGTTGGAAGTTGCTGAAGTTAGTGAGCATACTACAGGGGCACGGCCTAAGACCAGGTCTTCACAGAACTGTTTTTTGGACATGCTGCCGGTACAAGTAAAGAAGAAAGGGACCTGGAAGAGGTCATTGAGCGACGACAGGGATTTTTCCAAGAAAAGGAGAATATTGGACTGACTGAGCATTTGGACAGTGGTATTGTGTTTAATTTATCTACACATGTTTTGACAACCAATGAGTTAATTGTTTTAAATAAGGGATTGACTTTTGTGCCTAGTAGGGCTTGTGCATACAATGAAATAGTTATGGATATAATGTTTTTTTGTCGCAATTTAATGTTACGCAAGTTTTTTGGAGATAATAGCATTGTACAAACAACATTGAAAAAAACTAGCAGTTTTGTTCCAACTCTGCTACCAGCATTACAGCTTTTTATTAATCAATGTGAAAGTGACCTGATATCATATTTTCAGGAGGGAGTGGCTGATAAATTCTATAACCTAACTAGTGAACAAAGACAAGCATTGATGGACCTTAGTAACAATACAAATTTAACCATCAAGATGGCAGATAAGGGGGAGTCTGTCATTGTACTTGACACCAGTTGGTATAATGGAAAGCTGACAGAAATAGGTTCATAGGTTCATAGGTTTATACTAGGCTATCTGCCCTAAGGCATTTATAAGCCTAGCCCAAATTTTTGAAAATTTTATATGAAAAAATACTGTGCCCATTAGTTTGTTGTGCCTCTGTCCAGCAATGACACAGAGATGATTCCCGGGGTAAACCTACGATCTCCCATCCACAAGTCAAGATTTCTCTTGAACAGAGCCAGCGAGGTGCTCTGCCTCACATGGACCGGGATTTTATTCCACAGCATAGGGAGTCTCTGAGTGATAAATCTATCCCTCCAGCACATCCTATTTATATCCGTGCTAAGGTTTAAGTCGCTTGCTTTAGTGGTTTTGGTGGATTTGGATTTTATGAGGTGGAGCATGTCCATTAATTCCGGGTTGGACATGGCCTTGTATGTCAGGCACATGTCACCTCTAAGCAGATGGTATGCGACTGAATAGAGCTGGAGTTTCTTCAATCTGGCAGCATATGACAGATTTTGGAGTCCCTTTATCCTTTTGGTGAGGAACTTTTGGGTCTCTCCAATTGCTGCCGATGTCGGGTGAGATACATCCCGAATGGGACATTGTACTCGATCATTGGTCTGATAAGTGAAGAGTACAGGGGAACAATGACCTCACTAGATCTGGATGTGAATCCCTTCATGATCAGGTGGGCAATGTAGAAGGTCTTTCTAACCACTTTAGCGACGTGAGTGTCAAAAGAAAGGCCACTGTCAACCTGGGTCCCCAGGTCCCTAATAACCTCTTCTGTGCTTAGTGGATTGCCACCTATATGGTAGCTTGGGGTTACCTTGTTTTTCCCGAAGGGTATGACTATACATTTGTTGGCGTTTAACTTCAGGCCATGGCTCTGGCACCAGCTATCTGTTTCCGTGAGTCCCTTCTGAAGGATATCCGTGTCCGATGCACTTTCCACTATGGCGCCCAGTTTGCAGTCGTCTGCAAACTTTGTCAGCCAAAGTCCTCCCATGTTGGCCTGTACTTCTGAGAAGTAGATGCCGAACAATAGGAGGCCAAGGACTGAGCCCTGTGGGACACCACTTGTGACCGGCTTGGAGTCTGACATAGCGCCAGCAACTCTAACCCTGTGGGTTCTGTCCTTAAGCCAGTTTGCAACCCATCTTGTGACATATGGGTTTACATTTAAGCTGGTAAGTTTTTCTACAATACCCGAGTGGGGTATTGTGTCGAAAGCCTTTGCAAGGTCAAGGTAGGCTGTATGGACTGCCTTTCCCTCATCAATGGCCTTGGTGACTGTTTCGAAGAAGTCGACCAAGTTCAGAAGGCATGATCTTCCCTTGACGAAGCCAAACTGGGTCGGGTCCAATGTCTACAAGTCCCCTATATCTTTGTTTATGAGCTCCATTATGATCCTCTCCATAGCTTTGCAGACTAGACTTGTTAAGCTTATGGGGCGGTAATTACCAGGGTCCGTAGAGGCACTGCCTTTGTGGAGTGGGACCACAGTTGCCGTACGCCACTCCTTGGGCACATATCCAGTGGTAAGGCTGAGATTAAACAGCTGCCTTATGTGTGGGTTTAATTCCTCATTTAGCTCATGTAGCACACAGCCGGGGACACCATCCGGTCCCATTGATGCTGTGTTTTTAGCTTTAGAGAGAGCAGCTTTCACCTGCGCATTTGAGATGTCTGGGAGGCTACACTCGCTGGGATAGTTATCTCTCCTTTAGGGGAGAGGGCTGAAGTTTGCACTGAACCTGTCTGCCAGTATGTTGGCAATGTCTGTGGGTTCAGTGATTTTTGTATCATTTTGGATTAATTCTGAGCATATCTGGGAGTTTCCACCCAGGTTCCTAACATAGCTGAAAAAGGCCTTATGATTGTCCTTTGAATCCATGGCAATTTTTCTCTCAAAATTGGCCTTAGTTGATTTTATGAGTGCTCGTATTTTTTTACTAATAATGATCAGGGGTGACTTCCCTTTTATGGATTTTGTTCTATCATGTAATAGCTTTCTCCTCTTATTGTAAAGTTTGTTAATGGCTGGGGTCCACCAGACTGGACATTTGCCCTTTGTGGAAAGAGTCTTGGTTTTATTTGGGATTGCCTGATCCATGCAGTCCTGGAGGTGTTCATAGAAGGCATTTGTAAAGGCTTCCGCAGCTTGGATTGTGGTTTCCATTGGCTCAGGGGCCTTGAAGGATACCACACCAGTCTTGAGTAGTGTGAAGTTTGCTTTAGAGAAGTTCTTCACTGTGGTCTTTTTTGTTTGGGGTGGGGGCGGGATGTGGATTTCCAGTGAGATTAGTTTATGATCAGATCTCACCAATGAGGGATATACTTCCGGTGTGGAGCATTTTGTCCCCATGTTTGTAATAATGAGATCTAGTATATTTTCTCCTCTCGTGGGAACAGTGACTAGTTGGTCCATGGCATTTGAATTTATGAACTCCAGGAACCGTTGGGCTAGAAAGTTAGGGCTTGAGTAATGTTCCCAGTCTATATTCGGGTAGTTGAAGTCACCCAATATGATGGTGTTTGGAGATACATTCATACCCTCCAGTGTCTTCAGGAAGGCTGTGTGGGGTTCCTGAGTTTGAGAGGGTGGCCTGTAGCATGCTACAATTTGTAGAGCAGTTTTGCCTATGGTTAGTTGCACCTGGATGGTTTCCGAGCTTAGTGCATTGCCACCAACCTGGAGGTGTGGGTATCCTTTATGAATATGGATACACCCCTCCTTTTGTGGTGTGGTCCGGGTTTTGGGGCGAACGCATGATATGAGGTAAAACCTAATAGTGCCGGGGTGCTCTCAGGAGCCTTGAACCAGGTTTCAGTTACAGCACAGACATCGATGTTCTCCATACTGAGAAGGGCCTCAAGTGCATGCATTTTGAGATTTAGACTTCTGGCATTGAGCAGCATTACCCTCAGTTTCTTCCCATTTTTGTTTTCTAGGGTGGTAGGTTTAGAATTTGAGCCTTGCCTAAAAAGGCACTATGGGGGTGGCAAGAGCCTTAGCCAATATCCGGAATCCCAGGGGTGACAGGTGCAAGCCGTCCCTTGCGAAGCAGAGTGGCTTGTCAAGCATGTCATCCCAGGCAGACAGACACTGGATCCCCTTTGAATGACACCAGACATTAAGCCAATTGTTAAAGCTGATCATCTTGTCTCTATATTGTGGCATCATTCTTGGTGAAGGAAGGATACTGCTCAGGGTCAGGGTCATACCTGCCTGGGCTACATAATCAGAGAGCTCCTCTATGTCTCTTTTCATGTAGTCCAGGGAGGTACGTCTCAGGTCGTTCACACCAGCATGGACAATGACTGTGTCATATTTGTACTTGCCGTGGAGTGACCCGAGTGCTTGTGTTATGTGGCGGATTCTAGCGCCCGATAGGCAGCATACTGTGACCCTCTCCTTGTTCAGCCTGGTGAGTGGGACGTCAGTGTGTCTGACTATGGAGTCACCTATGACAAGTATGTTTGGTGTTGTATTTGGCCTTAAGGGCTTTGACTGCTTTGCACACTGCTTTTGTGGTTTATGTGTTGCTTGTAGGGTGTCTTGAGGTAGCAGTTGTTTGGGTGTCTGCTTTGGAGGTCTCTGCTGTTTAGGTAAATATTTACTCAGAGCCTCCGAGTATGTCTTTGTGTGTTTATGTGTTTGATTCAGTGGTGTGGTAGCATTATGTGAGGCTGGTTTTGTGGTGTGTGTAGTTGCCTTCTCCTCCTGTCTGGTCTTGCCAGTCCTGAGTTGAGAGAGCTCAGCCTCCAGTTTGGCTAAATAGCTGCATCTCTCACAAGTATTTGTGTTATGTGGGAGGAGGAGAGGGTTGTCTGTGTACATGAGGCAGTTATAACATTGCCTCAAGATTCCCAGATTCACCAGCTGGACCGGAGAGGAGATTGACAACTGACCTTTGGACATGCTAGAATAATATTGGGAATTCCTTAATAATTGAAAACAAGGGCCAGTGGGGAGTGAGGGTGTAGTGCTTTTAATTTTTAGTGATGACTTATATAATTGCTTTAGTGAGCAAGAGCCAGGTAACTTGAGTGCAATCTGTTACAAGTAACTAAATGCAAAAATGACAAACAGTAACTTTCTTTCAAGTGAAACAAGGAAATAAGTACAGTAAGAAATGCAGATATCACTAGTGATCCACTGAAGCGCTGAGAAGCCGTGTACTAGGTGGAATTAGCTTCCAGGGAAATAACAAGCAAACAAACAACAAGCATATAAACAAAGCTAGATTCAGCAGGCCTGGATCTAGTCTATGCTACAGCAAACAAGGTGTACCAATTTCAGTAAGATACAGTTCAAATATTCAGGCACTATAAACCTTTAACCAGAAATTCCCAGCTCAGAAGGGCAGAGTCCAGCCTCTTCTCCCACAAGAGTGCAGACCACAAACCTTCTTAATGTAAAATAACTGGCCTGAAGCCCAAGTGGCTAAACCAGAACTAATACACTTGGACACTGGGCTCTCAATCAGCAGTTCCCAACTTAGAAGGATGAAAGCTACCTGTCCTGCCACCACAGTGCTTGCCACAAACCTTCCTAATGTAAAACAACTGGTCTGAAGCCCAAGTGCTTAATCCAAAAGACTTAGAATGATAGCTACACTTTAATCAAGTTACAACCAAGCAGTAATAAATACAATTGAATACTTTAGAGAATGTCTGGATTAGTGCTCAAGTTACACAAACAAAGCTAGTTCCAGCAGGCCCGAATCCAGTCTATGCCACAGCAAACAAGGCGCACCAATTTCAGTAAGAAGCAGTTCAGATATGCATGCACTATAAGCCTTTAACTAGAAATTCCCAGCTCAGAAGGGCAGAGTCCAACCTCTCCTCCCACAAGAGTGCAGACCACGAACCCTCTAAATTTAAAATAACTGGCCTGAAAGCCCAAGTGCTTAAACCAGAATTAATACACTTTTAGAATAACAGACACTGAGCCCTCAATCAGCAGTTCCCAACCTAGAAGGATGTAAGCTACCTGTTCTGCCACAACAGTGCAGACCACAAACCCTCTCAGTGCAAAACAACTGGTCTGAAGCCCAAGTGTTTAAACCAAAAGGCTTAGAATGAGTTACACCAAGCAGTAATAAATACAATTGAGTATTTTTAAGATGATGCAAAAGTAAAATGAAGTAGGTAGAAACACAAGTACAGTAAAAGCAGATGAAATTTTTTTTTTTTTTTTTTTTTTGAATCTGAACAAGTGCTGAGATGAAAGAAACAGATTTGAGTGCTGAAACTAAAAAACTGGCTAATTATAAGAAAAAAAACTAAGCTAGAAGGCTTCCCTCAAACACAGAAGGGCTTGGGGGCTCAGAAGCCTACAAATAGTCTATACCACTTAACAGGAAAGGCAGGAAATAATCTTAATTTTTTTTTTGTCTGTTTCCCAGATTGTCTCTTTGTACACAGTAGGAGTGCCTGAAATCAGAATATGATCTCACTGCACTCAGTTGAGTGGGCAAATGAGATGAGCCCAGAGGCAGGTTGAGGGGCGGGCAGTTTCAAGGCCACTAAGATTAACACCAAAACAAAAACATGATCAGATATATGTTTTATTGAATCCCATACAGGTTAAGCGAGTGATAGTAAGTGTACACAACTGCCTTTATAAGCTACTTAGTCTTATGCTGATCTCACAAGAGCTCCTAGATTTTTTAAAGACTGAAAAGCCTGTGATACCGATTTTTAAGGCACTTCCCAAAATTCATAAGTCATTAATTGACCCACCCCTAAGACCTATTGTCTCAGGTAGGGGGTGGGTCACGGAGAATATCTCAATTTGGCTGGAAGTCACTCTCAGGCCATATTTGAAGGAAATGGAGAATGTGTTAGTAGACACAGGACACTTTCTTAACATCTTAGGTGAAAAGAATAAGGGTGACTCTTTGGGAGAATTTTTGATGGTAACATTAGATGTACACAATTTATTTACCGTTATAAGTAATGAATATGGAATTCATGCAGTGGGTGAGCTCCTAAACACACTTGGAGCCTTGAAAGTGAAGATAGATTTGGTCAAGGAGTTGCTAACACTGGTGTTAGAAAACAATGTATTTGAAGGGGCAGGATCTATATACAGACAGGCACAAGGGGTAGCCATGGGCACCCCTTGTGTGAATACTTATGCTAACCTGGTCCTATCGTACTGGGAGAAGAATTTTGTATTGGGGATTGATAGATGGCAACAGGAACTGAGGATGTACATGCGATTTGTAGATGACATCTTTATTTTGTGGAAGGGTGAAAGGGAGACCTTGAACATGTTTGTAGATTATCTCCACTCTACCACGTCTTTTCTGAGGTTTAGTGTCAAAAGTTCTCGTGACACTATTGACTTCTTAGATGTCAGTATAACACAAACGATAAATGGTTTTTCATCACAGCTTTATAGGAAAGATTGCTGGAAAAATACGCTACTGTCCCTTGACAGCATGCACCCCCGATACACTTTCCCCAATATAGTGCAGGGACAAGTTAGTAGAACATCTAGGATAAGTATGAATGATGTACAATTTGATAGAGAAGTGGATAAATTAAAAGAATGTTTTCAAGAGAGAGGTTATAAAGAGGAGTTGGTTAACAAGGTATTGGATAGAAGTAAACCCCATAGGCATGATAGGTATAGACCATGGATCAATCGAACGCCAACTGTCCCATATGATACGGGGTTTAGAAGTCCTATGTAGAGTAAACCAAAAATGATGTTAACTTACGGTAGTAATATCAGGGGTGTTTGTGACATCGTACGGAAAAACTGGAATATTATCACAAGTGACAATAGTCTGAAAGATATAGCTGGTAGTAACCCACAATTTGGTTATAGGAGGAACAGGAACCCGAAGGACATGCTATGTAAAGAAAGGACCCCTAGCAGTGGTAGAATTTTCAAGAATAGTGTGGGAACTGTTCCTTGTAGATCTTGTAAGGCTTGTACCTATATTAATAAGGAGACAACATTTGAACATCCAGTCAATGGCAAAATGTTTTTTCTGAAGGGGAGGGCCACATGTAGGACAACAGATGTGGTCTATTTGGCTGAATGTCAGTTCTGCCCCAGTTTCTATATTGGAAAAACCAATAACATGTTGAAGGTCAGAATTCTACAGCATTTGTCAAGTATAAGGAACTGTGATGAGCACAATGCTCTATATAGGCACATTAGGGACAACCCAACACATGGATTTAAGTTTAGGGTAATAATGAATATAAAATTGAATAACAGGGGGGGGGCATCAAACAGTTAATGGAGTTAACAGAATCCAAATGGATTCTGGAGATGACAGCCCATAGAAACCCAGGGCTGAATGATGTTGTCCCCCTTAAGCCAGCCCTTAAGAATAGGCAGGCTTTTTATTAGATTTTCATTGGTTGTGGAGTTTTTTAAATTATTGAGATTGTGTGTGGAATTTTATCTGATGAAGGGCTACAGCCCAAACGCGCTCATCTTTTTGTGACTTGTGATACAATAAATTTTAAATTTTGGAGAACAGCAGTATCCAGCAGCGTTTTTTCGTTTGGATTGTTCATAAACTGCTACGTTAGCTGGGTTTAGACATAACACGGACTTTTTTGCTCTAAAACAAAATGAAAGTACGACTTACTTCGAAGAAACAAATACAGGTACCAATTCCACACTATAGTTGGCTGAGACACACTTTTAATACTGAGCAGTTGTAAAAACTTCCACAAGTAAATCCAAACACAAACAAGAACAATAAAGTTTAAGCGATTTTCATCCGGATATTACCTCAAACTATATCAAAATCACTAACAAATAAATATGCAACAATTACTATGTATTAAAACCAACTATTCCGGTTAAACAAATAAAAGACATTTCCCCCAGGGGCCTCAGAGTCTGTATCCAACCTCTTGTTTCTCATCCAGATGAGCAATTGTTAGAACAGTGGGCCCAGATTCAACAGAAAGCAGCCCTGGGTTTTGTGGATACCCTGGTTGCTCATTATGACCGATTGATTAATGTGAACATTAGAGAGGTGGCTGCCTTGTGTGAGGACATCCGACAATTTGAGGGACAGGCCTGCTATACTAATTGTTTAGATTTGCTTAGTAAAGATTTACTTACTCTAGAGGAGAAACTGAAAGATAGGAAGATGAAAAAATGTCAACGGGATAAGGGTGATTACGAACATGGAAAACCTTTTGGCCCTAATAAGAATGTCAAATTTGCTAATTTGAAGAGAACCCCCAGTTCTTTGAGTGGGACCTTGGCTGAGGACTCATCCTCCATGATAGATTCTGAAACATCATATACTATAGTGCCCCCAGCCCTTAAACATAGAAATTCTGATACCCCCTTAGGGGTAGGGTACAGAGGGAAGGGTGGAAGTATCATGGGCATCAAAAATGTAGAGACTTTACTGAAAGTGATGACAAACAAACAAACAACTGCACTAATGTCTTGAATATTTCTTTGCAGTCTCTGACACAAGCTGCAATACAGCTTTTAAATAAAGGACTCAACTTTGTACCAGCATTTTATGACTTGGAAGATTCTTTAGCCCAAGACATTATAGATTTTTGCTGTTTACTTATTCTTAGACTATACTTTGATTCTGCTCCAGATACAGTTAATTCTGAATGTTTCAGACTTCGTAAGCCCACATTCATGCTACACATGCACCATTCTGTTAATTTATTCCAACATAAGGTTCTTAAGGATCTACACTTCCAATCACGGGAATTTCATAGCAAATCACACAATCTTTCCAGAAATGAACAACAAATTATTTATGATTTACAACGTAATCGTGATTTGGTTATTCTACCTGCTGATAAAGGGGGTGCAATAGTAGTAATGGACTGGGGTAAATATGACGCAGAAGCTCAGAGACAATTGAACAATGGGAGGTACTATATGTATATGCCTTTGGACCCAGGTCCAAGATTTAAAAAGGAAATTTATCAGTACCTTCTATTAGCTAAGGAGGAAGGGATTATTTCCCAATCCACTATGCATCATCTTACTGTCCCTGATCCCAGGCATCAAGTTTTATATCTTGTTACCAAAAATACATAAGAATTTACAGGACCCCCCAGGTAGACCATTTGTTTCTGGGTGTGGATCAGTTTCTGAACCTTTGTCACAGTTTCTAACCATATAACTTCAACCTCTTCTTAAATATGTCAGAGCACGTATTCAGGACACAAAGGAATTTTTGAAGTTAATATCGGATATCCAACTTGAACCAGGATAGTTTTTATGCACCCTAGATGTAGCGTCTCTATATACCAATATTCCCCATTGGGCTGGCCTGTTGGCCCTAGAATATTGGCTTTATCAAGCTGAGCTCTATGCACTAGGCTTTAATGCGTTTCTTATCGACTTGGCTGAACTTGTTCTTACCAAGAACACTTTCTATTATCAGGGAAAGTGTTTGTGGCAAGTTCAGGCTATGGCCATGGGGGCATCTTTCACCCCAATACATGCCGATTTATTTATGGCCTATGTGGAAGAACAATTAATATATGATGCATCTCATAATCTGTACCTTGGGGAAATTGATATGTGGAGATGCTACCTCGATGATTGCTGGATGATTTGGAAAGCTGATGAGGAATACTTGTGCGAATTTATGGAATACGTCAATGGTAATAAGTGGGGTATCCAGTTTACCGTTAGTTATGCCATTTATCAAATCACTTTCTGAGATGTTGCGATTACAAGAAATTTAGATCACACACTGGATACCCAGGTTTTCTGCAAGTATCCACAATACAACTTGTTACTACACGCTTCCAGCTTCCATCCTCTACATGTTGCACGTAACATTCCAAAATCCCAGTTTCTGAGGATTAGATGTATTTGCTCCCATCTTCAGAAATATGAAAACTATAAGTTGGACCTTATTAATATGTTCAAATCCCATGGTTATAACACAGGTACGATACAGCTAGTAATTTTACATCTTCTATGAATAGAAATGATCTTCTTACATATAAAGATAAACAGGAATCTGGAACACCTGAACTCAGATTGGTTACCTCCTATGGACGTAACCCAATGCATTGCTAGATACTGTGAACAAACATTGGAATATATTACTAGCAGATGAAAGACTATCTACATTTCTAAAGGACAAATGTCACTTTCCATACCGTAGGGGTAAAACCATGGGTTGATATTTTAATCATTATAAACACGGGACAACTGTGGGAGCACCATTACAGACTACCCTAACTGGGGACTTGTTGCAGGGATGTTACCCATGTGGACATTGTGTACATTGTGTCAGGGTGGCCAAGTCCAAACAGTTCACTAGTAAAAACACTGGGCAGCTTTTTGATATCAGGTTTGTGGCTAATTGTGGAACTGATTGGGCTCTTTATTTAGCTACCTGTACGTGTTCTGCTTTTTATGTAGGACAGACTTCTTGTCGTGTTGGGATAAGAATATCTCAGCATCTTAGTCAGGTTAGATTAAAAAACCTAGTAATGCACTATATAAACACTCCTTGACCCATTCTACTGCATCTTTCAGGTTCACTATTATTGATAGAATAAGTGGGGATCGGGCTAATAAAATTGGTTGGCATGATATCCTTAATAAAAACGAAAGGAAGTGGATAATTAAGCTGGGAGGGTTGCTCCCCCTGGACTTAATGAACATATATAACCAACCAACCAAGGGGCTTCTGTTTTTATCATGTGATAATTATTAAGCATAAAAGGCATCTATTTGTGATTTGAACTTACACTGAGGAAGGCTTAATAATTGGGCCAAAACCGGTCTGTGTTTTGCCTTTATATGCTTTAATAAATTACATCTTTTTGATGGACACCTTTTGCCTATTAATGCTGGCCTGTATGTTTTTTTGGTGGACCTAATAAATCTAAACAGCTAAAAATAGCTGCTACACAAATGTGTTCAAGTGACTTTTGTTCTTGAGAAACTTTCTGACAGTTTTCACCATAAGGCAAGGCAGCAATTTGTCCTGGTGAATACAAGCAGTGATGAATGCACTACAGAAGTTTAACCTTTACAACTATCGGTATCAAACGACGTGGCTTTCTGGCTGAGACACTTATGCATCACTGCGTGTGATTTACTATATCTGTTCAGTATTTGTTATTTAATCAGGGCTATGTCTTTGATTATACTGTTTCTATCTAAACTTGTTTCCCTACAGCACAGGAACCGATGATTACAGTAAGCATTAGATCTCACTTAAGAAGGGTACTTAATATTCTGGATCACAGTTAGGAATGGTTCAGTATTCTACACAGTGGTGAATTTACCGGTGGGGGGGGGGCTAGGGGAGCTAAAGCTCACCCATTATACCGATCCTCTCTCAACAATACTGCTTTTGACAGTTGTTGTTGTTTGTCTTTCGGCTTTTCCCGGTTAGGGGTTGCCACAGTGGAACTCAGGTCCACTAATGATTGGCAGTAGATTTTCATGAACGCAGAGGTGCCAGTTCAACGTTCAACCTTCAACGAAGGCATGCCCATTTACATATGTCTTTCGAACACCCACCCAACCGCGGGGAGGACATGCAGACTCCACACAGAAGGAGTGCAGTGTTTTAATTTATTTATTTATTTATTTTCTTCTGTAAACTTTGTGGCTTATAAACACAACTGAACTGTGATGAGCATTTCGTTGTCAGCTGGTTTCATGAGCCAATGTGCTAAGACAGCACGTTAAAATGTTAAAAAAAATGAGTATCATAATGTTCTCAGAAGAGTCAGTGTTCACAGACAGAGGCCAGTACTCATGCAAGGTACACAGTTAAGGATAAAATCTGCAGCATGAGACAGGGTGAGGGATTGCTAGCAGCTATGTTTCACCTTATTAAAAATCTGTAGATTGATTTTTTTTCTCACCTATTCATTTTCTATATACATAGCAGAGAGGTTTGTAGATGCTGTTCCTGGTATTTGTCTCATATTTTTGCCCTGTGATCCCATATTGTTGATTAGCTGTTATGCGACAGAGTACACTAACATTCTAGTACCTGGGAATAATGCAAATAAACTGCAAATCTCAAAAGTAGCCTAACTGCTTTTAAGGGCAGGCTAATAACTTTATTTATAATAAATTGTAAAGTTTAGTACATACAGAGAACAGCTACCATGACACACTGAGTAACTGATTCGTTTGGACTGGTTACTGTTTGACAGGTTTCTGACTTATACCATAGAAATTTATGTAATGTTGCTTAGGTTATATGATATATAACAATATATGTGAAGTATAATGTTTATTATGGTAATTATATTGCAATTACTTTTATATGAATGCAAATTCACCTATATCAGAAGTGATAATTCAGTAAAAGTGTTTGAAAAACAAAATAATAATTGTTCACATCCTTGCTGACATTTATTTTCCACTTACTTTAAAAAAATCCACTTTGCTACATGACACATATTGCTGTTAGGGTATAAAGCATTTTACATTTATCAATAAGCATTAATAATTTGAGGTATTATCCATATATTTAAAAATAATTCATGACACGTGGAAAGGATATGGAAGTGTTTTCCTTTAACAAAAATCAGTATGTGACAAAGCAGTTTTGGTTAAACCAAACTTGCCAGTACTATCACTACCTGCTCTGATGAGCATGCTAGCAAAAAGGGGTTGGTCAAGGTGATGCCACGCCCAACAGGGAGTGCTTCTAACCCTGGTTACTGCATCCCTCATGATACTTTCCTCATTCTGGTTCTGGCTCTTCAAATGATAGCAGCATTTGTGAAAGCAGGAGGCTGTGCTCCTAGCAAGTCTGAGAAAGAGACTCTAATCATTAATCATACTCTACCTTCTGCAAGACTCATACCTGGAGAAGATCCAGGTGTGCACCCATCACAGTTCATGGAAAAAAAATCAATATCTAGCAGGAGCTGGGTGACCACGTGTCAAGCCCGACAAGGTATAATCCACTCAGGTCACAGGTATGATGGATGATTTGCAAAAGCATGGTGCTGACCAACTGGCTGACTGTGTTGACGAGGTTACTACAAGAAGGCCAGAGTTTTACAGTAAGTACATTTTCCCCTGATTTCTATCTATCTATCTATCTATCTATCTATCTATCTATCTATCTATCTATCTATCCATCTATCTGTCTATTATAAAACATTAAAAAATTGCATAAATACATGGACTTTTTGACACAGATATTTGTACCTAAAAATATTTATTTGTACTGACATTATGTAATATATAAAAAATGAGTAGCATATCCGTAATCAAACATCCATCTTTTGAAGAAAGAGAAATACTAGTACTGTAATAACAGGTTACAATAATAAATAGAAATGTCAGTTAAGAATATTAAAATAATAATCTGTAAAGATAATTACGTAAATCTTTTACCACTCTTGTGGTATCGGTAACACTGACCAGATATATAAAGTTATGAAATGACAGTTGCAGTTACAAAGTTATGATTCTTTACAATAGCAGGGAAAAAGCCATGAAGCCAGTTTTGTGTGAGATACATGAATATAACTATAAACAATTATTATCTTAGTTGTTTGTAAGGATTTCTAGTTGAATGTACAACATGGCTGAAATCAGACTCACCACACCCAAGTTAAACTGCAGGTGCACACTTCCTTGAATTTACACATTTCAGCCTTTAGGCTTCAGCTATACCAGAGGAAAAGTGTTATATGCATTTTGAAAAGAAAACTCAAGATTCATATTTCTCTACTATCCTCCTTTAAATGTAATATTAGTAAAGCATTGTAAAAATTCATATATGTATGCATATAAAAGTTGAAATGGAAAATAAAAATAAAAAATGTTTATAGGTGATATATGACATATTCATGTTTATATGTGTTGTTGTTGCATCTTTCAGCTTTTCACGGTTAGGGGTCGCCACAGCGGAACTCCGGTCCACTAATGATTGACAGTAGATTTTTTTTACGTACCGAGTTGCCAGCCCTGACGTACAACCTTCAACAAAGGTACACCCATTCACGCATGTCTCCACACAGAAGACGCTTTAGCTGAGAATTGAGCAGGACGTCTTACTGCTACCGCAGCACCACCACCGCAGTCATGTTTGTATGTGTAAGAAATTAAAATACCAATAAGTCCTATAGTTGGTATGATACCCAGCTTTTCATATAGAAACTGCCAGAATTTAAAACAGAAGCTATGATATAAGAACACGTGTGTTAAGAATGGTGGGCTAACAATAATTAAACCAGGTACCCTTCCTTGCTACAGCTATAGTTGCTGTGATATTATTAATAAAAATAATATTTTTCAACACCCAATAACAAAAAAGAACTATGTATTTTTAAGTTCAGCAACATGTGTTACAACAAATATAATATATCTGGCTACCTGTAATAGATGTTAGGCATTTTATGTTGGGAAATCAACTAGAAAACTGAAGGAAAGAATAACTGAGCACCATTCAGAAATAAGGAGAAAGATTTATACCAACTCCCTGGCTAAACATATTAATGAATATGGTTGTTGTTGTATCTTTCAGCTTTTCCCGGTTAGGGGTTGCCACAGCGGAACTCCAGTCCGCTAATGATTGGCAGAAGATTTTGACATACTGAGTTGCCAGCCCTGACACACAGCTTTCAATGAAGGTACACCCATTCATGCATGTCTCCACACAGAAGACGCTTTAGCTGAGAATCGAACAGGACAACGTCTTACTATGAGGCAACAACGCTAGCGCAGCTCCACTATATTAATGAATATGGTAATGTACATAAATTTTCTTTCAGAGTGATAGAGTATATAAAAATGTACATGATGGAGAGTTAAATAATAAACGTGAGATGAAGGAATATCAATGGATAATACGTCTTTGTGTAGATGTACTACCAGGTTTAAATCAAACTGTTTCTTAAAACCTGTACTAAGACATAAACAAATGTGTCTGAAATAGAGACCTATGCTTTTACATTTTTCATTATTGTTCTTAACCAGGATGCTAATCGTTTAATTGAATAATTAATGGCTGTGTGATTTTTGATAGTATAAATATGGTTAGTATGTGTTAAGGGTCTGTTTGACCTGAAAGCTGTGTTTTATTAAACACTTGTTTAGTATTAGCGTTGCTTGGTTTATTTCATATTTTATCCAGCATTGGCTTTATGAACTAAGCTTTGTTCTGTAACTGTTTGGCTTTCTGAGAGATGTTGCATAACATAGTTAGTTGTACTACGGAAGATCTCATGCAAATCAGTGGTGTTGGGTGTGCATAGACCTAATTTACATAGGCCATGCCAACCATCTGCTGCATTTGATTGTGGATCACAAATCCCAGCATTGCTTAAATAATTTCATTGGTTGTTACTAGGTTTACAGACAAATGAGACCACCAAGAAGCTCAGCCGCATCAGTGACTACTAGTGGGAAACTATCAGGGCTCCCCCCATTAAGTAGACGTTCTCTACATATTCTTGGCACAAATTTGTGATCAACCAACCAGCCATCCAGATTGGTTTCAAAAGTTGCTAGGGCAGTACTTTGCTTGATAGGTAAGACTATTCTAGAAATGGGGTATATGTTGAGTTAGTTATTTGTCACATCATCTGGTCTTGCTGATGTGACAACATGTTTAGGTCTGTAGAATGCAGGTTTGCTTTACCACTTGTGCTGTTTAGGTGAAGGAGTTTAGGAGTGCTGGGGCATTCATAACATGGAAAGCTAAGCAGAGATCACCCCTCAGGAGTCTGTATCACATTGCATAGAGTAGCAGAGCATTTAGTCTGTCAAGTACCTAAGGATACTGAGACCCGAGATCTTTTTAGTAAGGAAATGTTAAGTCTCTCAACTTAGTTTAGGTGCTTGATTAGCTACATGCCGAAGGGTGCCTTGTGGCCAATGATATCTCTATTATGGGTATATAAAGTGGGCTATAACTTTTTTTCGACCATGAGAATATGCCACAAAGGATAAGCAGTTCATGGTAGAAGGAATGCACAAGACATCAGCAACCCTGTGAACTATTTCATTTTCCTTGCTTGTATCATCCTGTCATTCATCACCCAAATCCTTCAGATCATAAGTGAGAGGAGGGACATAGACAGAATAGTAAGGCAAAGCCTTGTTTTATGTCTTAGCTGTTAATTCACCACTATAGTCTGGTGCAAAGCCTGCAGTACTGCTGTCACTGTATCCACCCTCTGTCAGTCTTCTGATCCCCTCTGCCCTCACTCATGGTCTGGTACAACACCTGCAGTACTGCTGTAACTGCACCCATCCTCTGGTCAGTCTACCAGTCCCCGTTCAGTCTCCTGATCCCCTCTGGCCTCACTCATAGTCTGGTACAACACCTTCAGAACTGCTGTCTTTGAACTCACCTACTGATTGGGTTCTCCATTATCCTCAGTCTTGAATAATGCCAAAAACACATAAATTACATCACTTGGGGCTTCTAATCCCATCCTACCTGCAAAGAGCTACAGACCCATTTTTAAGGAGAGAACTGTGACCTCTGATTTGGAGATTCTGATTTTTATCCAAGACATTTTACTTGCAAGAGTGAGCAATTCTACTGCATTACACAAATCACAATTACTTGGAGTCAACATCATCTGTGAAAAAAATGCACCTTGAAATCCTGTTCACAAAAACACAAACAGGGTATGAGATAAGGGATACCTCTGACAGAGCCCTACACCAACCATTAATATATTTTATATGGGCAAAACTCTGACAGTGTAAATGCACAACCAAATACAATGCTACAGCACTAGGTCTCTATACTGCTCTAGTACCTCTCACAAGATATTACTGGGTATATTGTTGTATGCCAAGTCCAAAACATATGTATACCATAATGGCTAACTCCACTGGCTTTTCCAACACCTGTGCAAGTCAAAGAGGTGTTCCAGTGTTCTACATGTAATTTGCAGAGGCTTATCTATCAGACAAAGTTTACTTCTTAGGACTGGCATAGACTTTTCCCAGGAAAGCAGAAGAATATTATCCTAAAAAAGTTGTCCCTTACCTTCCTCTTGTTTTTTTTTTCTGAAAATGGGGACCACCAAACCAGTTTGTTAATCTAGACGTACTGCTGTTCTAGAGTTACATACAACTCTGAAAAGACATGTTAATCATGACACTAGCAATGTTCATCAGCTTTTGATCTTCCAACTAGATTTTATTTATTTTGCTACCACAGAAGTGTTTGGAAGTGTTTATTTGTGACAATGGCTTCATCTGCAGACATAAATCCAGTCCCACTAGGCAATTTTTTTTGAAAATGAGATGTTTTATTCCTGCCCAACCTCTGTGAGTATTGCATGTAAGTATAAACCTCTGTGAGTAATCCATGTAAGTACAAACCTCTGTGGGTATTCCATGTAAGTACAAACCTCTGTGGGTATTCCATGTAAGTACAAACCTCTGTGAGTATTCCATGTAAGTACAAACCTCTGTGAGTATTCCATGTAAGTACAAACCTCTGTGAGTATTCCATGTAAGTACAAACCTCTGTGAGTATTCCATGTAAGTATTTACAACTGATTTGTAAATGCAGTGTGTTGGTGAGCTCACTGCACAGCTACATTGTGTACAATGTAACTGCAGATCATGATATACTGTGATAGAGCAGATCATCATGTACTATAAGCAGTTCATCATGTACCATGAGTGAGGTGTTCATCACTTACCATTAATGGGGAGTTCATCTCATAAATAAGCAGTTCATCACTTACCATAAGCAGTTCATCACATACCATAAGTAGTTTATCACATGCCATGAGTGAGGAGTTCATCACTTACCATAAGCAGATCATCACATACCACAAACTTCATCACATACCATGAGTGAGGAATTCATCATATACAATAAGCAGTTCATCACTTACCATAAGCAGATCATCACATACCACAGGCTGTTCATTACATACCATGAGTGAGGAGTTCATCACTTACCATGAGTGAAGAGTTCATGTACCATATGTGTGGAGTTCATCATATACAATAAGCAGTTCATCACATATCATAAGCAGTTCATCACGTACCATGAGTAAGGAGTTCATCACATACCATAAGCAGATCATCACATACCACAAGCTTCATCACATACCATGAGTGAGGAGTTCATCACATACAGTAAGCAGTTCATCACATACCATAAACAGTTTATCACATGTCATGAGTGAGGAGTTCATCACTTACCATAAGCAGTTCATCACATACCACAAGCTGTTCATCACATACCATGAGTGAGGTGTTCAACACATACAATAGGCAGTTCATCACATACCATAAGCAATTTATCATGTACCATGAGGAAGGAGTTCATCACATACAATAATCAGTTCATCACAAACAATAAGCAGTTCATCACGTACCATGAGTGAGGAGTTCATCATGTACTGTCAGTGAATAGCCTTACATGAGTGTGGTGCATAAAAATATTATGAATGACAGGTGAGGATAGCCATAGGTGTGTCTTGCACTCTTCTGTTCTGAAATGCAGGTGTAGGACTTTAGGGCTGGAAAAACCTTAAATTGCATTTCTTCACTTTTATCCCTTAAACTGTATCTGGAATACTGGCAGAGATTTCACAATGATGCTGTTGCTTTTTAAGGTGAAAAATAAATACCTACAGACATCACAGCAGAGTGGTTGAATCAGTAGGCTTGAAATGTTTTACATACCATGCATATGAGAGATTCAAACTTACAAATGTTTGCATATGTGTTATTTCCAGCAAGACATTTAAACAGAGCAAGTCATCCACTTTGGTGTGGAAAACAGAATTTATTTCATTTTTTTTTTTTAATAAATATTAAATCACAAGACACAAGTATCTCTTTACAGCTACAATACAGAAACACTATGTGGTTAAGTGACTTGCTCAGAGTTACACAATAGATAGCTGAAGGCTAAGGGAATCACACCCAATACAAAAGAATAAAGCTCATTAGTAAGTCATAGCCTTTACCATTTGTTGGCCATTTTATAAAACCCTGGTAATAGTTAAAAAAACTGTGTTGTTTTATTCTCAGAATGCAGTTTCTATGTCATCCTAGTCTACAGAGGGTCACAGTATATTTAAAGTCCCTCCAAAGTGACAGGCTGTTCAGACAAAAGTGCTTAACCTACCCTGAGGATGTGCAGCCTCAGCTTTGGTTATATGAAGTAAGGGCAGTGAAAAGGATGTAGGCCGCTGTAACCTCAGCTTTGGTTATATGAAGTAAGGGCGGTGAAAAGGATGTAGGCCGCTGTAACCTCAGCTTTGGTTATATGAAGTAAGGGCGGTGAAAAGGATGTAGGCCGCTGTAACCTCAGCTTTGGTTATATGAAGTAAGGGCGGTGAAAAGGATGTAGGCCGCTGTAACCTCAGCTTTGGTTATATGAAGTAAGGACGGTAAGAGGGAATTTACATCTCTGCAGCGATGTATATCAGTAATGCTGACTGTGTTTTTATTCACACAATGACTGTTACTATAGTCTATGTGCCTCATTAATTTACTGTATGTATAGGAGTCAAAATATTATTTAATCTTCAGAAATTAGATCAGAATAATGTTATTTGGCACCCTTGTTGAGAAAGCATATTTTCTCCAACATTTGCATAGAAATTCTGGCTTAACAGGCATATCTGACAAAAATGTTTGTAATCAAAATCAGGAAGGAATACTTAAAATTTTCCAAGGTTACCACCATGCATATTGCAATAGTGGACAAATTACTGCTACACTTCATTTTCCTTATGCAAAGTTTGGGTCGAATTTTTATTATTATTATTATTATTATTGCAGCGTTTCACAAACAACAAAATGATTTCCAAATCTTACCACAGAGACAAATGTGCAAAAAGAATTTCCTTCACAATGAAATATGTGCAACAAGGTCCCATTGTTCATTCAATTATTCATTTATTCTCCATTTAGTTTTCTTAACCTAGTTAACCCAACTGGGTATACTACTTTTCAGCAGGATGCAGAGTAAAAAAAATAAATCCCACTATCAACTTACAACTATACATGAAAGAACATGTATATGCATTAATTATGACAAAGTATAAAACCATTGCAGACTCTTACTGTCGAAATGTAAATGTCATGAATTATTTTCTTTTATTGCTGCTATTCGTACAGGCCGTGTTACCTTTTCATCTATGTATGCATGTATGTATGCATTTATTTATTTAACATTCAATCCTGGGGTAGAACAGTGGTTCAAATTAACATTATTCAGATCCACCTTAGGTTGTACAAACAAGACTACAGCAAAGGTATAACACAGTAAATAGTTCAAATAAAAAGTAACAGTTGTTTAAAAATAATTGCATATATACTTGAAGCCAATGCAAAGAAAAGTATTGGAATGGCCATAGAACAATTGAAAAGACTATATATTGATAAGTCAGAGCAATGAATATGAGCTTTGTACATTATATACAATAATGAAGGTTATGAAGATATGAGAACTCGGGGTGAAAAGGATGTCAGAGCATAGCTGGAGGGATCATTGGGGGTCTTGTGTAAGTGAGGAGCACAGGGTTTGGTTTGTGCTGGTATGTAAAGATTATATTAGTGTAGAGATTTTATGTTGGGTGGTTTTTGGGGGGTCCCTATAGCTTTTGATTTTGTAATATTTGCCTTATTATTAAATTTCAGATTATTACATACCACTGTTCCTAAATCTTTGTGGCTATCCATCCAGTTCATTCCATTAATATAATGAATGTCATCAATGGTTTACCAAAAAACAAAATACTACATTTATTTTTGCTAAATATGTAGCCTATTATCTTTTAATCAAACAAATGTAGATTTTTTTTGTAGTTTGAAAATAAATGTTGCAAGTTAGAGATGCCTTCTTTAACCCATAATTTGCTGACTATTGGCAATGCATGTTAAGAAAGGAGTCCAGTTTGTCTGTTCTGTTTTTAATACCTCAAGCATAATATGGAAAAGTGAAATGTGGGTTTTATCAGTATTGGTTTTATAGATATTTAGTATTTGTGTTCTAGAGTTCTGTTCAATGTTACCAAAGACTGCAAGCAAGTAAAATGTGGGCTTTATTTTGAAAAAGGTTGGTTGTTTTTTTTTGGATTGTCAGGGACTCATATGTTAAATGTCATGCAGGTGATGAAGATGATGGAAGTGTTATCAGAACTTTCTGGGAGAAAGAGAATATACTTTGATTTTGGTAATGGATAAGTATGTGCAAGCAATGGATTGGATGAAATGAAGTGAGGTAGTAGCTTGGGTGGGACAACTTGTTGGAATGCATTATTGCAAAGTTTTTTTGTTTTTTTTTTTGCTTAGGCATTCAAGAACTAGTATTTTTTTTTAATTTCTCCAAGTCTTTTGGGATTCTAATACCATGACAGAAATGGACCCCATTCCTAAGTCAAAGTACGATTAAAGTTCATGAAATTAGTATTGTTTCAAGCTTTGATGTTAGCCAGAAGTGCTCTTTGCAGCACCCACAATGTGCTCAGTAATGACGCCTTATGCAATTCATATGGAGTTACATATATCAGTAACATATCTAAGAACGATTGTAAATTCTTTTTTATAAGACCAGTTGCTCCTACTACTGTTGGAACTGTCTGGGTATCCTTCTTCCACATTGCCCTCATTTCTCCCTGCATATCCTGATATTTTATGACTTTGTGTCTCTCTGTACATAAGTCACTGGGTGTAGCAATTTCAATAATTAATGCTACTTTTCTCTTCTTTTCATAGACTACAATATCTGGTTTTCTTGCACCTGTTCTTTGAGCTGTTGGTAATGTGTGATGCCATGTAATGTAGACCATCTTTTTCTATGATGATTTGTGGCTCATGTTTTCAATGTTTTTCAGCTACTTCAATGTTATAATATTTGCACAATCCCCAATGCAACAGTCCTGCCACATTACTATGCCTTTCAGTATACAGTCCTTCTGCCATTAGTATATCACAACCAGCAACAAGATGTGCAACTGTTTCCAATTCTGTTTTACAAAACCTACATTTGTCTGTTTCTCCCACAAGTTCAATGGACTTTATAAGCCAACATCTATGTAATCCACTATCTTGGGCTGCCAGTATTAACCTTTCATCTTTGGTTTAAATTAGCCTCTCCTTAACCATTCCTGCATTCGATCCAGATCAACATGAAGTTGTTCTAAGAGTTTTCTATACTTGCAAACTATATTTATGCATTTTCCACATTGCTTGCCTTCTCAACTGATCCTTCACCTTATATTCTTTCCTTTGTTTTTGGCAGATTCAGTTGCTGCCTGATTTCTATCTATTTTTTGTTTGATAACCATTCCCACTTGACGCCGATATGCTTCTGCTAAACTAAGCAGGGAAGTCATCTTAGTCTTATTCTCCTCACATTTCAAAACTTTCACTATATTTGGGTCTTATGAGGTCAGCAGATATGTATGCAGTCCCACGAATTCAGATCTATACATGCAATCAATTTCACGGAGGCCCATACCTCCTTCAGAACAGACAATATATAACCTCGGTATGCACTAATTTTTATAAAGCATTTGATGTGCAAGAAGCATCATTCCTGTTTGCCTGTCTAATATATCCAACACATTTTGGAGCCAGTGAATCACCCCAAAACTGTAAGTTAGGGCAGGAAGGGCGAATTGGTTTATAGCGTGGGCTTTGTTCCTAAATGTCAACGCTGTTTTCAGTATTGATTTTAGTCTTCTAAAATATTCCTTACTGAGTTTTATTCGCATTTGTTCTTATTTTATTGTTGATCCTTCACCAATTTCCAAATATTTATAGACTCCCTCTTGCTCAAGTTCTTTTATATCACATTCATGTCCCAGGCTGATGTTTTCCTGGTGCTGCAGCTTTCCTGCTTTAAAGGTTGCTTTTGCACATTTCTCAAGGCCAAATGACATTCTTATATCATCTGAAAAAGTTTTAACTACTTGCAGTTGTGCTTTCAGTTCCTCATCTGATGAACCATACAGTTTTAAAACATCCACAATATGAAGATAAGTCCTTACACTTTGTTGTTTTCTTGGAGCCAAACTGTAGCCATGACCTAACCTGTTAAGTAGACAACTTAATAGGTTAAGGGCAAGACAAAAAAGCAGTAATGATGGAGAGTCATCTTGGAATATCTCCCTTTGAATTTTTATCCCTGGAATAATAATTTGTCCTTTATCATGGCTTAATTGCAAAGTGGTTTTCTACTGTTTCATGGTCACTGTAACATATTCAATCAGTAGGGTGTATCTTACACATTTTTAAACACTTTTATCCATAAATATGGGATACAGTCAAATGCTTTTTTTTTGCAGTCTGTCCCTGCCATACTTAGATTCTTCCCCTTTTTATGGTTCTCCATTATGACTTTATTTAACAACAAATGATCCTTTGTTCCATATGACTTTCTTATTACCCTTTTGTTCTATTGCCATGATTGAGTTTTCTTCTAAATGACTATAAACTCTGTCAGCATCAATTCCAGTGTATAGTTTATATGTCATTGGAAGGCAAGTTATTGGTCTATAGTTTTAGGATAGCTTGCAAGTTCACTCTTAAGTAGGAGTATTGTTTTTTCCTGTTGTTAACCAGGCTGGTGTCTGTTTGGGTGAGCATATAAATAGTTCTTACTCATGGCTAAATCTTCATGCAAAGATGTTAATACTTTTAGCCAGAAGTTAGGTACTGCATCTGGGCCTGGGGCTTTCCAATTAGGAGCTTTTCTTAACTTTGTTTCAATCTCTCTGGCCGTTACTTCAGCCCTTTTCATATCCTGTACCTTTAAACTTCTTATTCTTTCTTTTACTTCTTCTATACATTTAGCATCTTTTTTAATGTTCCACAGGATCTTCATAGTTATTTCTCCAAAATATACCTATTTCTTCTTTTTTGGAGGTGTTTCAATTCCTTTTGCCTTGCTTCCCAATTCTCTTTAAAACTTTTTTGGGTGCTCAATACATTGCTTGTTTTATACTTTTCCTTTATATTCATCTGCATATCTTCTACGTTTTTCTGCCTGTGCTGATATATTTAGTTTATTATTTGCGATAGTACATGATAGATCCTGCTCTGTTCTGATACTTGACATTGCTTTTATCACGTCTATCTTCATGAGTATTTTTGTTTATCTGTTCCCTCTTCTATACTTTTCTAACAGTGACACTTCATGTCTGAATTGTTTTATAGTTTTCTCTGTTTGACACTTCCATGATGGCATTCAATTTCCCCCCTTCCATTCCCTTACTACCCTGTATTTTTGTGGTAAGACTTTATCTGTTATTAATTTGGCTGAACAGTAATATATCCTGTTTACTTCTATTATATAGCGTGAATCTCTATGGACAGTCATAATTACTGTGTTCATTTGTTTTATCAAACTTCTAACTTTTGGGGTTTTACTGACTTTCTATAGTCTATTTCTTTCATTGATCTTAATATGTCTGTCCATCTCTATTAAATCAAGGAGCTCTTCTCTTAGATCATGTTCTTCTAAACTGAGGGCACATTCTTTGTTCTCCATTTCCTGTGGGCATTCTATAGAAAGTTCCAGAGCATCTTCCTGTGCTACAGTCTCTTCATTTACTGTGTCAGAGTTGCCACTAGTTCCTGTTCCTCCCCTTGCTGTGCAACTCCAACTGAATGTTTCTATTGGTTTCCTATGGAAGGCTCCAAAGTAACTTCATATGGCAACTGATCAGATGTTTTTTGCTCCACTGGTTTCAACTTAATTTGTGGATCCATTGCTCTGTCCTGCTGTGGTATTTTCTGAGTTAGATTTTCTACACTAAATCCTTCACTTCATAGATACTCCATAACCATGGAAATTCTGGGCTTCTTACATAATTGTAACAATGCATCATTTCTTTCTTATCCTCAATAGCCCACTCTATCGTCTTTATGGCTCTTTTTTGGCCTGTCAGTTTTTGTGATTTTTGTGGACTGCTAATTCCTTCTACAACAGTGGGGCCATCCTGCCCCTGGGCCTGGCATGGTACCATTGTAGAAATGTTTCCGTGCCTTGAGGATTCTACACTGTCATTTTTTTCCAACCATGGCACCAGTGCACCTACCAGGATCTGGCTCTTTTTCATCCTGGGTTTTCTGCACCTGGACAATTTGTTATTCTGGGTCTAGTGCGCCCAGCCATCTTTCTTATTTTTTAACGTACTTCTGTTCATGATGTATGCGATATAAATACAGCTGACTTATCCCTCTATTCGGACCAAGCAGTAACAGAATGAAGGGAATTATGGTTGAAAAGATCAGTGGTTTCCTGACAGACTCCCTATAGGGGATGCTTATTTTAATGTTAGTGTAGGTCAGAGAGTTTGAATAGTTTGTTCTTTATGAAATGATCGGATATTAGAGTTGGAGAAATGTAACAGTTTTGGAGATACAAATTAGGTTTGAAAGTAAGTTTCTGCTTGAGTTAAAAGAATGATTTATGACCTTTGTTGGTGTTAGTGAAGAAAGAGAAAAATACTGTCGTACAAAAATACTGATATTAAGGTGGTTGTTTGTTCTGAGCTTTATTGAAATTATCATATTCAAAAGGATACGTGCCAATTCACCAACAGTAATTTCAGCAAACACAAAACACTTGACAGAAATTTGCCAAAACTGCTTCCAATGAACCTCAAAAGAAGTCTTTTTTTTTTTTTTGCAAGGGGCAAGCCCCTGCACACATCTTACATTAGAACACCCCTATCACCTGTGAATTTATATATATACCAGTTCTAAGGTTGCACAACAGTGGAGAAAGATGAAAATTCCACTATCTCTGAAAGTAGTTTCAGTGACATTCACTCAAACTTCTTACCTTCGAAATCACTGTCATTGAATGAACACTTTCCCTATTCAAAAATATATGCATGACTGAGGTTTTAGATTTGTACTATGAATTGTTAAGTTCACTTGTTGATGTTATGGAGAATGAGAAGTCACTAGAGGGTAAAATAGTGATTATTAAGGAGGTAGCTAGGTCTGTGCAACTGAATGATTACAATGGAGTGTATTCATATGAGGAGGTAAGACATGTACACAATTCACAAATTACAGAGGTATGTTGGCATGTTCGGTTTTAAGGAGGTATGCTACACAGTGCGTTAGTGGGTAAGGGTAGACATTGCATAAATTCTGTGAGGGATGAAAAGGTTGCGCAGTGGGGGTAGATGCAACTCCTACAAGGAGTTTACACAGATGTCTACAGTCATTAAGAGCTTTATATACATAATTTACATACTCCACAAGGGTCATCTGATGAGATGCTATAAACAACATGTCTAATCCTGTAAAGAGGGTCATAGGGCAGTGACTGATACAGCGGTAAAGTAAGAAGCCATGAAGGGCATCTTCACTGTGATGAGGAGAAATACATGTTCGTTTATTCAGTCAGTCATTGCTTCATTCACTGTCTGAAAAAGTGAGATGATAGTGGACAGTCTACAATGAGAAGTGGACCAACACCAAACTAGATGAGTCAGACTTGGTGATAAACACACCTGATAACCCTTCAGGTGACATTAGGACAAATAGGTGATATTTGTGTTTTATTCAGGGAACAAGGCCTCCTGCAACTCCCACTTGGTGGACTTCAACTGTTGCACCTCCATTATTTATATATAGTACCAATTTATATATAGTACCAATTTATATATAGTACCATTCACATATACTTACTAACAGTCACAAAACTGCGTGGAAAAGAAAAATATCTGGAAAGGTCGAAAAGCACAGCTCACACAACTGTGATCTCTCAATGTAGCTGAATAGTGCAAAACCATCCCAGGAACTGTACATTTGGGTGGATAGGTTTGCAAAGGTAGAATTCTAGAAGCTGATTCAGGTAGGACTCTGAAGGATGGAAGCTCAATCATGTCTAGTGAAACAGGCATTCTGTTCTACATGAATGAGATGGCCCCTTGTGTGAGCAAATGTATGTTGTCTTCAGCTCTGAAGACATAGAGGGAGTGACACCCCTCATGGGAGTAGACACAGAATTGCACTTGACTGATGTAGCAATACAAAGGACTGGACCAGTTAGAGAACAGAAGCTCACAGCAGAGATGTTTAATACTCTTAGATAGATTTGAACTCTAGAGTGTGATTAGATATTTATACTGCAGCATTTTAGCATATTTTCCTAACTGTAACTAAAGGTGACATATATGTACTTGCACACACAGACACACACACACACACACACACACACACACACACACACACATATATATATATATATATATATATATATATATATATATATATATATATATATACTATTAGAAGGAGTGAAGGTGGCACAACTCCTCATATCAAAGGATGACGATGCTTCTGAGCTTCCCAAAAAACATAAGATAAGTAAATACAAACCAAATACTCTGGCACCAAAGGTCTGTTGTAGTAAAAATATACCAAGCTGAAGAAGAAAACTCAACAGACCACCAGGCTAAAAGGCATAAAACTTTTAATCCAAAAATCCATAAAAATGTTTTGTTAGCACTTTCAGGTAAGAACCCTTCGTCAGACAACAACATAATGATACAGAAGCTGTACTTAAAATGCATACACACAATCACATTTCTTAATCAATTAAACAATTAACAATAGGGTCTGCACCTCTTAAGAGCAGGCTTTAAAGGCACAACATCATTAAGCCCTGGGTTTTTATCAGCACCCAGGTTAATAACCCATAACATTTCACAATATTCCATTTAACCAACTAAATCTCCCCCGTTGGGCTAGTCTTCACTAGTTGCAGCACCATAACATTAAAATAGTGCCCTTGATATTTATGAATATGTTGGGACAAAGCACTGCGTGTATTGCGCAGTCGTATGGCTGATAGATGTCTAAGTATCCTATCTTTTAACCGACAGTTGGTTTTGCCTACGTAGAATGATGTGCAACACGTGCACTGGGCAAGATATATAACATTGTAAGTGCTGCAAGTTGCAAATATGGGTGCATATACCCTACTGGTAACGGGGTGAGTAAACTTACATCCTGGGTGGATGAATCTACATGCTTTATAGTGCTGGCACGGAAATGTGCCAATCTTGTTAGGATACTCAATTGTATTCTTATTCTTATCACATAACATCTGTTTCACATTTTTATTTCTATTAAATACAAAGTTGGAGGTATCACCTACTATCCCTTTAAGAGTATCATCAGAAGATAAACTTCCCCCTTATTACATCACACATCTGTCTGACATCACTGCTATAGGTAATATACACGTTACCCTTACTTGTATTCTTATCATTACTTGTGGGCCTATCCTTACTTCTTTCTTCAGCACTGATTAATCTATTCCCTCTCCCCTGAGCAGAAAACCAGGGTGCAGCTCTATGTTCCCAAGAACGAACCGTATTCTGAACCCCTTCATCTACTTCTTCAGGGTTATAGCTCTTAGATATAAATCTGGATGTCAGTTCACCCATCTCCTCACGTAACTTCAAATCATTTGTGCAAAGTCTAGGCATCCTAATTTTCCGCCCCTTGAAAATATTTTTAAAGACAGACCCTGGATTCATACTATCTTTTGCTAACACACCATTTTTCCAACAAATTTTATGGAACACCCTAGGGCTAAAGCCGTCATTCGGATCACATAAGATTTTAATATCTAGAAAATCAATATCAGTATAAGAATATTTTAAAGAAAACCTTAAAAAATTGGTTGTAGATTCCAAGTAGGAAACACACTCTTTCAAAGTATCTATACTGCCCTCCCATAGCAGGAGAAGATCATCCACAAAGCATGAATAAAAAACAAGAGACCACTCACATTCAGTCCCTTCTTTAAATAATACATCTTTCTCCCATTGGGCAAGAACCACATTTGAATATGAATTGGCACAGGGGGTGCCCATGGCTGCCCCCCATGTCTGCCAATAAAGTTGTTCTTCAAATAAAAAGATATTATTTTTTAACACTAACTCTAATAAACATAGAATCTGTGTAGCAATGCCCTTATCAAACTGCTGACAAGATCCTAAAAGCTTTATCACTGCTTCAAGTTCACACCTATTGGGTATGACGATAAATAATTTTTTTACATCGTGTCACTATAAAAAATTACCATATAAATTTTTACCATACACAGAATCATATAACAAAGTTAAAAATGTGCACTGTCCTTTAAAATCCTGCAAACACAGGACACAGCTAATTTCAACTTCAATTCAACCCATATTAAGCAGTATTTAGTGACCCATCCTCTACCAGAGACAATAGATCTCATTGGTGGGTCACATAAATCCTTATGTATTTTAGGTAGTGCTTTAAATATTGGAATCAAATGGGAATCAACAGTAACAAAACTGAAAGTAGCTTCATCCAAAATATTACTTTCTTTCAAATCAAAAAGAACATTATTAACATGTAAAATCACATTGCTTACTTCATTCAAAGTCAACCTTTTGTAGGTTGTATCACATTCAAGCATACATTTAACCTTGTTAATATAATGACTAGTATCCATTAAAATAATAGCCCCCCCCCCCTTATCTGCAGGTCGTATTACTATGGCTGTATTATCAGCCAAAGCCTTCAAAGCTTTCTCATCTGCAGTTAAGTTAAAAAAAGTTTACTTTTACCAAGTTCTATAAAAGTCCTCAACTGATCTTCACAGGTTTTTATAAATGTATCAATAACCGGGTTGGGCGGTGGAACATATAAGCTTGGTTTCTTTAAACATCCCACGTCAGCATTCATTAGAGCAGAATCACCAAACCACAACCCAAGCTGCGGAAGCCCTTGCAAATGCCTTCTATGAACACCTCCAGGACTGCATGGATCAGGCAATCCCAAATAAAACCAAGACTCTTTCCACAAAGGGCAAACGTCCAGTCTGGTGGACCCCAGCCATTAACAAACTTTACAATAAGAGGAGAAAGCTATTACATGATAGAACAAAATCCATAAAAGGGAAGTCACCCCTGATCATTATTAGTAAAAAATACGAGCACTCATAAAATCAACTAAGGTCAATTTTGAGAGAAAAATTGCCATGGATTCAAAGGACAATCATAAGGCCTTTTTCAGCTATGTTAGGATCCTGGGTGGAAACTCCCAGATATGCTCAGCATTAGTCCAAAATGATACAAAAATCACTGAACCCACAGACATTGCCAACATACTGGCAGACAGGTTCAGTGCAAACTTCACCCCCCTCTCCCCCCCCCCTAAAGGAGAGAGAACTATCCCAGCGGAGTGTAGCCTCCCAGACATATCAAATGCGCAGGTGAAAGCTGCTCTCTCTAAAGCTAAAAACACAGCATCAATGGGACCGGATGGTGTCCCCGGCTGTGTGTTACATGAGCTAAATGAGGAATTAAACCCGCACATAAGGCAGCTGTTTAATCTCAGCCTTACCACAGGATACGTGCCCAAGGAGTGGCGTACGGCAACTGTGGTCCCACTCCACAAAGGCGGTGCCTCTACGGACCCTGGTAATTACCGCCCCATAAGCTTAACAAGTTTAGTCTGCAAAGCTATGGAGAGGATCATAATGGAGCTCATAAACAAAGATATAGGGGACTTGCAGACATTGGACCCGACCCAGTTTGGCTTCGTCAAGGGAAGATCATGCCTTTTGAACTTGGTCGACTTCTTCGAAACAGTCACCAAGGCCAATGATGAGGGAAAGGCAGTCCATACAGCCTACCTTGACCTTGCAAAGGCTTTCGACACAATACCCCACTCGGGTATTGTAGAAAAACTTACCAGCTTAAATGTAAACCCATATGTCACAAGATGGGTTGCAAACTTGCTTAAGGACAGAACCCACAGGGTTAGAGTTGCTGGCGCTATGTCAGACTCCAAGCTGGTCACAAGTGGTGTCCCACAGGGCTTGGTCCTTGGCCCCCTATTGTTCGGCATCTACTTCTCAGAAGTACAGGCCAACATGGGAGGACTTTGGCTGACAAAGTTTGCAGACGACTGCAAACTGGGCGCCATAGTGGAAAGTGCATCGGACACGGATATCCTTCAGAAGGGACCCACGGAAACAGATAGCTGGTGCCAGAGCCATGGCCTGAAGTTAAACGCCAAAAAATGTATAGTCATACCCTTCGGGAAAAACAAGGTAACCCCAAGCTACCATATAGGTGGCAATCCACTAAGCACAGAAGAGGTTATCAGGGACCTGGGGACCCAGGTTGACAGTGGCCTTTCTTTGACACTCACGTTGCTAAAGTGGTTAGAAAGACCTTCTACATTGCCCACCTGATCATGAAGGGATTCACATCCAGATCTAGTGAGGTCATTGTTCCCCTGTACTCTTCACTTATCAGACCAATGATTGAGTACAATGCCCCATTCGGGATGTATCTCACCCGACATCTGCAGCAATTGGAGAGACCCCAAAAGTTCCTCACCAAAAGGATAAAGGGACACCAAAATCTGTCATATGCTGCCAGATTGAAGAAACTCCAGCTCTATTCAGTCGCATACTGTCTGCTCAGAGGTGACATGTGCCTGACATACAAGGCCATGTCCAACCCGGAATTAATGGACATGCTCCACCTCAAAAAATCCAAATCCACCAAAACCACTAGAGCAAGCGACTTAAACCTTAGCACGGATATAAATAGGATGTGCTGGAGGGATAGATTTATCACTCAGAGACTCCCTATGCTGTGGAATAAAATCCCAGTCCATGTGAGGCAGAGCACCTCGCTGGCTCTGTTCAAGAGAAATCTTGACCTGTGGATGGGAGATCGTGGGTTTACCCCAGGAATCATCTCTGTGTCACTGCTGGACAGAGGCACAACAAACTAATGGGCACAGTATTTTTTCATATAAGGGGTGGCGTAAGCCACAAAAATTTGGGCTAGGCTTATAAATGCCTTAGGGCAGATAGCCTAGTATAAACCTATGAAACTATGAACCTATAATTGTAAGTTCCTACCAAACTGTTTTAAGTCTAGAATCAAGTCACCATATTTTTGAGTCTCAGCGGGTACAAAATTCAAGCCTTTAGTTAAAACGCAAAGTTGTACATCGGTAATAGCAACACTAAAAAGACTGTAAACCAGTTGTGTTGAATCTGCAGGTATACTGATAGTTTCCTTTGCTTCTGTTCCCTGCTCATAGAATATCGTTCATAGTTGGATATCTGTCCTTCACTTCCGTTCCCTGCTTATAGAATGTCGTTCATAGTAGGATGCCTGTCCTTCACTTCTGTTCCCTGCTCATAGAATGTCGTTCATAGTTGGATGCCTGTCCTTCGCTTCCGTTCCCTGTTCATAGAATGCTAGTCGTAGTTGGATGCCTGTCCTTCGCTTCCATTCCCTGCTCATAGAATGTCGTTCGTAGTTGGATGCCTGTCCTTCGCTTCCATTCCCTGCTCATAGAATGTAATTCATAGTTAGATGCCTGTCCTTCACTTCCATTCCCTGCTCATAGAATGTCGTTTGTAGTTAGATGCCTATCCTTCGCTTCCATTCCCTGCTCATAGAATGTCAGTCGTAGTTGGATGCCTGTCCTTCGCTTCCGTTCCCTGCTCATAGAATGTCGTTTGTGGTTGGATGCCTGTCCTTCACTTCTGTTCCCTGCTCATAGAATGTCATTCATAGTTAGATGCCTGTCCTTCGCTTGCGTTCCCTGCTCATAGAATGTCATTCGTAGTTGGATACCTCTCCTTCACTTCCATTCCCTGCTCATAGAATGTCATTCGTAGTTGGATGCCTGCCCTTCATTTCCGTTCCCTGTTCATAGCATGTCATTTGTAATTGGATGCCTGTCCTACGCTTCCATTCCCTGCTCATAGAATGTCGTTCGGAGTTGGATGCCTGTCCTTTGCTTCCATTCCCTGCTCATAGAATGTCGTTCGGAGTTGGATGCCTGTCCTTCGCTTCCATTCCCTGCTCATAGAATGTCATTTGTAGTTGGATGCCTGTCCTTCTCTTCCATTCCCTGCTCATAGGATGTCGTTCGTAGTTGGATGCCTGTCCTTCGCTTCTGTTCCCTGCTCATAGAATGTCGCTCATGGTTAGATGCCTGTCCTTCGCTTCCAATCCCTGCTCATAGAATGTAGTTCGTAGTTGGATGCCTGTCCTTCACTTCCGTTCCCTGCTCAAAGAATGTCGTTTGTAGTTGGATACCTGTCCTTCGCTTCCGTTCTCTGCTCATAGAATGTCGTTCATAGTTGGATGCCTGTCCTTTGCTTCCGTTCCCTGCTCATAGAATGTCGTTTGTATTTGGATGCCTGTCCTTCACTTCCATTCCCTGCTCATAGAATGTCATTTGTAGTTGGATGCCTGTCCTTCACTTCTGTTCCCTTTTCATAGAATGTCGTTTGTAGTTAGATGCCTGTCCTTCGCTTCCGTTCCCTGCTCATAGAATGTCATTCATAGTTGTATGCCTATCCTTCGTTTCTGTTCCCTGCTCATAGAATGTCGTTCGTAGTTGGATGCCTGTCCTTCGCTTCCGTTCCCTGCTCATAGAATGTCGTTTGTAGTTGGATGCCTGCCCTTCACTACTGTTCCCTGCTCATAGAATGTCATTCGTAGTCGGATGCCTGTCCTTCGCTTCTGTTCCCTGCTCATAGAATGTCGTTCGTAGTTGGATGCCTGTCCTTGGCTTCCCTTCCCTGCTCATAGAATGTCGTTCATAGTTGGATGCTTGTCCGCTTCTGTTCCCTGCTCATAGAATGTCATTCGTAGTTGTATGCCTGTCCTTGGCTTCCCTTCCCTGCTCATAGAATGTCGTTCGTAGTTGGATGCCTGTCCTTCGCTTCCGTTCCCTGCTCATAGAATGTCATTCGTAGTTGGATGCCTGTCCTTCACTTCTGTTCTCTGCTCATAGAATGTCGTTCGTAGTTAGATGCCTGTCCTTCGCTTCTGTTCCCTGCTCATAGAATGTCATTCGTAGCTGGATGCCTGTCCTTCTCTTCCGTTCCCTGCTCATAGAATGTCGTTCGTGGTTGGATGCCTGTCCTTCGCTTCCATTCCCTGCTCATAGAATGTCGTTCGTAGTTAGATGCCTGTCTGCTTCCGTTCCCTGCTCATAGAATGTCGTTCATAGTTGGATGCCTGTCCTTCGCTTCCGTTCCCTGCTCATAGAATGTTGTTCGTAGTTGGATGCCTGTCCTTTGCTTCTGTTCCCTGCTCATAGAATGTCGTTCTTAGTTAGATGCCTGTCTGCTTCCGTTCCCTACTCATAGAATGTCGTTCGTAGTTAGATGCCTGTCTGCTTCCGTTCTCTGCTCATAGAATGTCATTCGTAGTTGGATCCCTGTATCTCTACTTTCTTCTCCTTTTTCTTTTTCACAGGAACTGGTAAAGGATGAAAAATCAAACCACTGTAAAGCATGTAGATTCATCCATCCAGGAAGTAAGTTTACTCACCCCGTTACCAGTAGGGTATATGCACCAAGTTATTTGCTACTTGCAGCACGCAGAATGTTATATATCTTGCCCAGTGCATGTGTTGCACATCATTCTACGTAGGCAAAACCAACTGTTGGTTAAAAGATAGCATTCTTAGACATCTATCAATCATACGACTGCGCGATACATGCAGTGCTTTGTTCAAACTTATTCATAAATATCAAGGGCGCTATTTTAATGTTATGGTGCTGCAACTAGTGAAGACTAGCCCAAGGGGGGGGGAGATTTAGTTGGTTATATGGAATATTGTGAAATGTTATGGATTATTAACCTGGGTGCTGATAGAAACCCAGGGCTTAATGGTGTTGTGCCTTTAAAGCCTGCTCTTAAGAGGCACAGACCCTATTCTTAATTGTTTAATTGATTAAGAAATGTGATTGGGTGTATGCATTTTAAATACTGCTTCTGTATCAGTATGTTGTTGTCTGACGAAGGGTTTTTACCTGAAAGCCCTAACAAAACATTTTTCTGGATTTTTGCATTAAAAGTTTTATGCCTTTTACCCTGGTGGTCTGTTGAGTTTTCTTCTTCAAAAACCATAAGATGTCTGTTTGTTTTTTTGCTTTTTGCTTGATTATACTATTTACTGCACTTTTTATTGTGTTCTGCTTAAATACTGTATTTCAATAATGTAAACTAAACTGCACTATTTGTACTGCATTTGTCTGCCTAACTGTGCCTGTTAAATCAATATCCTTTTGCTGTTTTCACTGTTTGCAGAGTAAGTGTTGCTAGTTTTCCAAGCTGGCTCTCGTTTACTACATAAGCACCGCGTTTGGGCAGGTTTGCACTTGTTTATGCATCATTCACTGCTGACCAGCAGAGGGCACTGTTTGTGGTTATAGACACAATCACTTCTGCCTGCACATTTTCCCTTAGTACTTTGCTGGTGTTCCATTAGTGAGTTCTCACGACTGTCCCTCACTGACAGGTGATACATTCAGCGAAGCTCCTGAGGTACCAACACAGATCCTACCCACTAGCCCTTTATATTTTTTGTCCACTTCTCCTGTCCTCTACTTTACCTGGTCCTTCCTGTCCTCCACCTGTTTTCTAACCACATCAACTTACCTATCATTATGAGTGGACAATTTCCAACAGTTTCTCCAACCAGGCTGGTCAACATGGGCATCCTGAAGCAATGTTGCAACTGCCTCATGTATATTGACAATCCACTTCTTCTAGTCCACACAAATTCATTATGTGAGAGATGCATCCATATCAAGAACATAGAAACCAGGCTCTCTCATTCACCAGTCAGTTCATCTGATACTAAGCAGGTTGTCAGCATGCACACCTCACTTCATGCACCTACCAAACCAACAACACATAAACCTACATATGCGGAGGTCCTTACCAAAAGTTTACCTTAATACATTCTCTGCAGAACATAATATATCACACACCAGTATCTCACCAGTCAAGCCCCTAAGGCATAACACAAAAACAAACATCTTAGTCAAAGGCAATTCAATTGTGAGACATACAGATGTCCCTCTTACCAGGCTGGATAAGGAAAAAGTCACAGTCAGCTGTCTGTCAGGTGCCAGGCTCCGCCACATCACACATGCACTCAAGCCTCTCATCAACAGGCACTGTTATGACTCCATCACAGTCCATGTTAGTGTGAACGACTTGAGACGTGCCTCACTAGACTATATAAAGAGGAACATGACTGAGCTCTGTGATTATGTGTCTCAGGCAGGTATGTCCATAGCCTTAAGCAGCAATTTACCTTCTCTTAGGATGATACCTCAATACAAACAAAAAATTATTGACTTCAACAATTGGTTTAGTTTCTGGTGTCATTCAAAGGGGATCCAGTATCCATCAGCCTGGGACGACATGGTCAGCAGAACTCAATGCTTTGCCAGAGATGGCCTTCATATGTCACCCCTGGGATTTCGGTTACTGACTAAGGCTCTTGCCACTCCCATAGTGCCTTTCTTAGGCAATGCCACAAGAACAAAATTCCCAATGTAAAAATACCCTCTAAAAACAATCCCATGGTTATGCTGCTAAACACCAGGAGTCTAAATCAGAAACTGCACTCACTGGAAGCAGTCCTCACCTTCGAAGATGCTGATATTTGTGCAGTCACTGAGACCTGCAGGATGCATCCCAGCTATACCAGGTTTCCTTCCACACATTCAGACCACAAGCTGATGGCATGAGAACTAGAGGAGGTGGGGTATCAATATTCATTAAAGATAAATGCACCTCTAGATTGGTTAAACAGCAGGATTCTCTTGAATTACTTCAAGTGCAATTGACTGTAGGCAAGACCTCTCTTCAGGTCATTGCCAGCTATAGGACCCTCTCCATGAATCAGGGCATCCACTCAGCAGAATGGAAAACAGCTACCATCATCCTTTTGCACAAAGGTGTTACATCCACGGACACTGGGTACTATAGACCCATTAGCCTGACCAGCTTTATCTGCAAGGCCATGGAATCATCATGGACCTTATTAACAAAGATATGGGAAACCTTCAAATGCTTGATCCATCCACTTTGGCTTTGTCAAGGGGAGATCATGACTATTAAACTTGGTGGACTTCTTTCAGACAGTCACCAAAGCCCTAGCCGAGGGCAGATCTATGCATACGGCCTATCTAGACTTAGCCAAGGCCTTTGACACAATCCCCTACTCAGGCATCATTGATAAACTCACCCAGCTGGGTATCAACCCATATACTGTCAGGAGTGTTTCAAACTGGCTCACTGATAGAACTCATACAGTCAAAATAGGGGACTCCACCTCCTCCAGCAGACCGGTAACCAGTAGTGTTCCACTGGAATCAGTTCTGGGACCTGTACTGTTCAGAATCTACTTGTTCAAAGTACAGGCTAAAACTAAAGGACTGTGGCTGACAAAGTTTGATGATGACTACAAACTGGGAGCGATCATTGAAACCCTTAGCAATGTCAACATCCTCCAGGATGGTCTTACACAGACAAATGACTGGTGCCAAAGCCATGGTCTTAAACTTAATGCAAAAAAATGCATTATCATCCCCTTCAGCAAAGGTGATGTTCATGCAAACTACCACATCAATACCAATACCATAAGCACACAGTCAGTGGTGAGAGATCTGGGCACACAGGTGAACAGCAACCTTAAATTCGATCCCCATGTCTCCACAGTGGTAAGAAGAGCATTTTATATTGCTCATCTCATAAGTAAGGGCACCTCCAGAGAAAAAGAGGTTATAACCCCCTATACTCTTCCCACATCAACCCAATAATAGAGTACAATGCTCCCTTTGGTGAGAGACCACAAAGGTTGCTTACAAAGAAAATTTATGGTCTTCAATATCTGTCTTATGTTGACAGACTGAAATCATTGTCACTTTACTCTGTGTTGTAGAGACTGCTCAGAGATGACCTGTGCTTTGCATATAGAGCAATCTCAGACCCAGCTTTAAATGAAATGCTGCACATTCGCATGGTAAATGGCACTTTGAATTATAGACCCATAAATCTGACCAGCCTCATCTGTAAAGCCATGGAACGTTGTCATCATGGATATCATAAATAAAGACATAGCAGATCTCAAAATTCCTAGATCCAACCCAATTCAGCTTCATCAAGGACAAATCTGTGCACACAGCATACCTTGACTTGGCAAAGGACTTTGACACAATCCCCTACTCAAGCATTACCAATCAACTTAGCAACTGAATGTAAATGGTTTGCTATCAAAATTCTGAATCTCATAATGTAATGTGGTTGAAATACCAAGCAAAAATGCCAACAGTCTGCAATATAAATTAGCTGAAAATGTCGAATATGAAATACTGACTATATTAAATTTGGCATGTTCTATATTTTCTGTTTGTTCTGCATTTAAATAGTTAGAATGACATCACTTCACATCATGTTTTTGCAGGAAGGCAAGCCCATTGTACCCCCCACAACTCCCCAACTATATATTCCAACTCCGAGATCACACTACAGGGAGTGGAAGGGTTCATTTCCTGATCCACACTGCGATCTCTACGTATAACATCAGTCTTATATGAGCAAATACACAGTGACATTTGCCAAAGGGCATTCGTAGAAATGCAGTTCAGCAATAAGGGAATCAGCCAACACACATGCAGCATTCCCGTGTTTGCCTAACTGCAATTCTACATTTTGATAGTAAACCATGTAAACTCCTTTGTTAGAATATGGGTTGCCAATTGGCTCACAAACCAGTCACAAACTATCAAAGTGAGTGACTCCACATCAACCAGCAGACCTGTCACCGGCAGAGTGCCACAAGGGTCAATGCTGGACCCCCTACTGTTTTGTATATACTTCTCAGAAGTTCAGGCCAAAACTAAAGGGTTGTGTCTGACCAAATTTGCAGATGACTGCAAACTGGGTGCAGTTACTGAATCCCCAAATGATTTCAGTATACTTCAGGAGGGTCTTACTCAGACCAACAACTAGTGTCTTAGCCAAGGTCTCAAACTGAATGCATAGAAATGCATCATCATTCCCTTTGGTAAAAGCAATGTCCCTTCACACTAGCAAATTAGCAATACCTTCTGTACCTACAAAGTGGTAAGAGATCTGCGATCACAAGTAGACTGTGACCATAACTTTAACTGCCAAGTGTCAACTGTAGTAAGGAAGGCTTTACACGTAGCACACTTGGTTAGCAAAGGCATTGCCCCTAAAGCAAAGGAGGTTTTAACCCCTATATACTTGTCATTAATCAGGCCCATAATTGAGCATAACTTTCCTTTCGACATGTACCATAAAAAGCACCTGCAGCAATTGGAAAGACCTTAGAGGTTTCTAACTAAGAAGATCAAGGGACTCCAGCACGTGCCTTACATAGACCAACTAAAGTCCCTGTCACTATACTCAGTATCGTATAGACTTCTTAGGGGAGACTTATGCCTGGTTTACAGAGCAATCTCCAACCCAAACCTAATGAATTTGATGCACATACATAAATCAAACAGGACTAGAGCAACCCATTTCAGGGACCTAAATATGGCCTGTGACTTGAATAGAAGGTGCCAGAGAGACAGATTTGTCTCCCAGTGACTGCCATGTCTTTGGAACAGGCTAACAATTTGTGTGTAGCACAGCACTTCTGTGACACTATTCAAGAGGATCCTGGATGGGGTACTGTAAACTCTTACAAGGGATAGCGTCCACAACCCTCCTGGACATAGGCAGTCATTAATAAACACAGTCCTGGGTATTGACTAGAGTATCTATGATATTACATTGCGATGAAACAGCTAGGCTTGAAATGATCTCTGGGTCGATAGCCTAGTTACATCCTAAGATCTTACAATCCTATATAGAGAAGTGAAGCCCCTCAGCAAACAAAATGATTTTAAAATATCTTCTTCTTTCAGCTTTTCCCAGTTGGGGTCGCCACAGTGGATCACCTGTCAGCTCATGATTGGCAGTGGAGTTTTACGGTGTCGAGTTGCCAGCCCAGCACCCAACCTTCCATGGAAGACACACACCACACACATGCACTCAAGCCTAGGGCCAATTTAGTGTATCCAGTCCACCTACAGCATGTCTTTGAGATGTGAGAAGAAACCGGAGCACCCGGAGGAAACCCACGCGACCACAGGGAGGACATGCAGACTCCACACAGAAGGCACTCCAGTCGAGGATCAAACCGGAGAACCTTTTGCTGTGAGGTGACAATGCTAACTGTTGCACCACTGTGGCCACTCAAAATTATTTTAAAGTATAACAGTGATTTTTAATTTTCACTGTATTTCTTAAAAAGCACAATTTCCTATTCATATTAGCATGCCAAATGTGTGCTGCAGTCTGGAGTACACTGTGCTATCACTTTTATGTTACATCTGAGAGAATGGGTCTATATTGTAAGCGCAAATGCTTAGGTTGTCGAATATGGCATGATCAACACCTATTAAGTGAACCATGAATACACCGAACACCGGAAACCGTGAAATTTGAAATTGCAATTCGGCATAGTTGGCGCTTCTGCGGTATAGCTCTGTAAGGTAAGTGTGTGATAGTTACGGACATTAGGGTTAGGGTGCGGGTTAAGGTAAGTGCATAGATAGTAATGTATGTAAGGGTTAGAAGTAGGGTTTTGTTAAGTGTATGTGTGTGGATTATTTATTTTGTTTGGATATAGCCTATTAGGGTAAGTGTGCGATAGTTACGGACCTTAGGGTTAGGGTGCAGGTTAAGGTAAGTGCATAGATAGTAATGTATGTAAGGGTTAGTGTAGGGTTAGAAGTAGGGTTTAAGCTAGTGTACGTATGTGGTTTATTTATTTTGTTTGGGTGGGTAGTATGTAGCGAGCAGCGTAGTTGGAAGTATGTTTTATTTTTGTCACTGGGTGGAATGGTGTTGGCCAAACAAAACAATTTGGTCATCTGTATTTCCGCATTTTGAGGTTTCAGTGAATTGTGCATTCGCTTAATAGGTGTCGATCATACTGTATTCGACAACCTAAGCATTTGCGCTTATAATATAGACCCGAGAGAATTCCCAAAGACTTGTTTCAGATTTTGTGTTATCTGGTGTAAGTCGATTAAGCAAGGAGACGCTTTCACTGACTAAATTTTCCCTTACCTTGGTCATAACTAGGAGTTTATAGGCAAAAGTCAATAAAAGGTGATGAGTTTTCACCAAACTGAAAACATCATGCTGATTTTAGAGATTTCCACCACTGATTCATGCCTGGAACACCAGCAACAAATCTGGCCATGCAGTTTCAGGCATAATTTATCATTTACTCCCTAACATAATACCATGAGGACTGGTACACTATTCCAGCTATTTGGCAGCTGATAATATCTGGGACAGAAATATTTACCTACATATCATGCCAAATCATGAGAGAAGCTTACTGGAAGATACATTAACACAGGTTCACAAGTTCATAGGCAATTACTAGGCTAATGACCATAAAAGGCATTTCAAGCCTAACCATTTTTTCCAAATGTATTGGACAGGTTTTAATACCATCGTTTTTTTAGGGGTCTATATAACGTGGACATGAGTGGTCAAGCATTTAACAGCTTCGTGTTGTTGGGGAGTAGTTCTTATCTTTGTGAATCAAAAATATTAAATGTATCGACTACATCACATGACTACCCCACCCACTTCATTAGTGGTACACAGACACTAAGGTGTGATGGAGGTGGATTTCTCATATAAGACAACTTTGGTTTCATCAAGGATAAAAAAATGTTTATTTTGATTTCAGAATAAGGAACTTTGGGCTGGAACTAATTTTTGTTGATGAATGTGGAGAAGCAGACATTTACATCATCATCCTCATCATCATAATCTGCAAATTATAGTGACTTCAATGTCCTGAAATTATACCCCATGTTATTTACTAATACCACTAAAAAAAGGGCTCAGCATGAAACCCAGGGAAACTCCACAGACATAGTCCCTTGGTTTGGAATGAGCAAGCTTACAGCATATATTATTTTTACCCGCAAAATCACTAATGAGGTATGGGTTTAGGCATCACCAAATTCTACTTCATTTAGTCTATTTTGTAAAGATGAATAGTTGGTTGTAACAAACATTTGTGATAAGTCAAGGAAAAGTACAGTTTTGAGCTCACTTTCATCTGACCTAGATATTTTAACCAAGGCTCTATTGACCCCACACCTGGCCTTAAAGTCATGCTCGGTATCAGATAGAAGGCCACGTTGGATTAGATATGAAGCAAGATTTATTTATTTATTTATTTATTTATTTATTTATTTAATGTATGTAGTTATTTATTTCTGCTGTATTATTTTTTTTCACACTTTTTACTTATAGCCATTATTGTATCTGTTTTTATTGTTCTGACCACCAGCAGCCATGCCCTGGATCCCTTCTTTGAGCATCTAATCCACCTTCCCTGATGCCTGGTATGATGCTATCTTGACAACAGTGAAGTATGTCTTTCAATGCCCTACCCACTGTGTCACCAGGTTTCCTATTTGCATTGTATATGCATATGATTCTGTGAAGGTGTCATTGATCTCTACGAATCATAGCTAGTCCTTTGCCTGAAACCCCATCCTTCCCCCTAGGATAAAACAGTTAGAAAAGTGTTGCTCCCCCCAGCTGACTCCTTAAAGAAAAAGCTTGCTAATCAAAGCCTTGTTACCTCAGTCTCAGTCAGGACTCTACCTCTCTATGCCATGGAGCCAGATTATTATTATTTCTAGTGCCTAGTTACATAAAGCATCCATTACACAAATTGCAACAAAGTAGCTAGTTCACCACATTCATTACAAGAATTACAACAAAGTAGCTAATTCACCACATTCATTACAAGAATTACAACAAAGTCTTTAAACATATCAAGTAGTGTTGTCATCTCTTCAGAAAATTTGCCATTGTCACTCACTAGTCTAGACAATCTAACTATCTGACCCTTTGCCACACTCTTCTTTTGAAAAAAATTGGTGAAAACTGTCAAAATGTAAAAGGGCATTCAAGTAAGTCTTTTTGACGAAATATGTTGGAGGCCAAATTCCAGTTAAAGGATGTTTGTATAAAAGGATATCCAAATAATCTCTTGTTTGTGTGTGTGTACTTTATATGTGAACCTCAGAAAAGTGGTTGTCAAATTCAGGTATTCAATGAAACATATTATTTCCTGGGGATTACCTTTCCATAAAATAAGAATGTTGTCCAAAAACCTGAAATATGTTAATACATTAGTCATAAAAACAGAGGGAAAAAAGCTTCCCCCACTCTGCTAAAACCAAATTAGCATAAATAGGGCCACATTTCATACCCATGGCCACTCCTCATATCTAATGATAAAACTCACCCTCAAAAAATAAATAGTTGTTGTTCAACACCACATCCGTTAAATCCACCAAAATGTTAATTCTCGTGTTCTCGTGCCGGATAAGCCATCAACCTCATTAAGTGCAACACAAAAAAAAATCCAAACCGTTATCATGAGGAATAATGAGAATAAGTTGATGACGTCGATGGTTAAAAAAACTAAGTCCCTGTCAAAATTTACGTTTCTCAAAAACATCCAAACAATGCCAAGAATCATGTAAAATATGTGGCTTGGTCTTTAATACATATTTACAGTAGAAATCAATATATGCAGCCAGGGGCTCTGTTTTTGACCCCTTAGCTGCCACAGTGGGTATAAATGGTGGAGCAAATTCATTTTTATGCATTTTAGGGATTCCAAAGATAGAGGGGATGGTCAGTGAAACCACTGTTAAAAAAACCTTTTTAATCATCCCCTGACAAAATAAGTCAAATAACAATCAATTTTTGCATAAGCTATATTAACCACATTTTTGATACCCTCAAGTAGGTATTGCCATCATTCAAAATTTCAAACATTTTAAATGAGTCGTCACAGTAATTCATAATGACAAAACCACCCCTCTTATGGGGCTATATGATTCTGAGCTCCTTACTGGAAGCTAACCCTTTTAAACCAGCACACGCTGTAGGTGATAAATTGTCACATCTCCTAGCTTTAACGTTACATAGTTTCCTCAATTCACCTTCACAGATTTGTTCAAAATGGTAAATTGCAGGAATCAAGGGCGGAATAAATATACATTTTCTTTTAATTTTCCATGCGACATCATTGTTCACTTCCGTGTTGTTC